>NW_027637253.1:312500-455000 GCF_951216825.1 Electrona antarctica
AACACAGTTCTTATATGAGAACTGTGTTTGTTTGTTTTTGCCACCCTGTCTAGTTTAGTCTAAAATAGAACTGCGTGTGACATTCAAATAATGCGTGGTGCTCGATGATGCAGAAACTACCACAGATGGATGTTCAATGCAAAATTCTGGCCCACATCAACATGTTTGAACTGAAGCGACTCATTGGAGTCTTTTTGTGGCTTTCGCCTTTATTTTATATTTTTATAGAGGGACAGACAGTAGGCTGACAAGAAATGGGGAGAAGACATGCAGTAAAGGCCGTCTGGATCGGGAGTCGAACCCGTGGCAGACTGCCAGACTGGATTACCAGCCAAGGTGCCTGGACCACTGAGCCATGGCCCAGGCCGACTCATTGGAGTCATGAATGTCACCACAACCTCTAACGTTAAAGGGGTAGAAGCCACACACCAAGCCGTGGTATAAAGACCTCTTTTCTTTTAAAAAGAAAACAAACATTGTGATCTGATGTAGACCCTCAGGTCAAATCACCACAACATCTCACACAACAGCAACAGATCGGCCATATCCGGGATGGACGCTGAATCTTCTGAATTTGTGTATTAAACAGGCATGTTTATCTAGATTCAACTGGCCAGGTGCTCAGTCACCCCTGGGGTCCTATCCTACTAAAACTGTGTTTGAGCATGTCGGAATAGCTGAAGTTATTCTCTCATTTAGGGGAGACAGAAACTTAGGTTCATACTTTAAAGGTTATGTAATTTAATGTGATGTGGTTCCTCCAAATATACATCAATACACATGCATTTAGCCTGAGAAACAATGTATATATGATGAACAATAACGTAATAATGTCAATGTAATTGTCAAAATACAGTTTTCTCCTACCACAAGTATTTCATAACAACATAACAGATATCTCAATAATTGAAATAGGTTTCTCTGACACATGTCATACACGGGTCTGGTAAGAGATCTATCCTGCTTTCAGAGCCCCTTTAGTCAGGGAATTGTATCAGAAGGATTTCCAATCTGTGAATAAATTCCTTGCAAAGAGATTTCTTTACCAATGCGTTTGTAAAGGTGATGACCTGTAAAAGTGGGTATGGCCGGTTGGCCGCCCAAGGAGTGTTTTCCATACAAAACAAAGCTTGTTATGGATTTGTGACATGTGTTAACATCTTTACAAACACATAGGTGAAGAAATGTCTTGGTAAGGAATGTATTCAATTCCTTCATGATTATTATAATATCCCCATGACTACTTGAAGCATGGCAGTTTCCCAGCTTTGTGGAGGTAGAGCAAAGGATGAACAAGCATTGACATCACGGCTATTAGAATTGAGATCTGAACAGCAGCAGACGAAACACAACATATAATAGGGAATATAGCTCATTATAGTCAGTGACATTACTACTAGCTGATCAGAATTATTCTAAAAGCTCTTCTCTTCAGGCCATTTCCCTCCCCACTGTCCCTCTGTCCTTCTCCTGGTCCAGGCTGTTTCAGAGCTCTGAGCACCGAGAGGCAGCAGAAACACACCACAGAAATGCACACCAGACCAGCAGGAAGTAGTAAGGATACACCGTATCGGATATAACAATTGACAAGCTGAATGCAAGCCCCGTCAGCCAGACAGGCCACCCTGTACCGACGAGCTTACAACTTACAATTTACAATTTATGCATTTAGCAGACGCTCTTAATTCCATTACGATTTACATTAAGCAAGAACAAAAAGCATGGCAATACACACACATAAAAAGTAGTTATCATGAAACATGCATAAGCTAAGAACGTAACAGTGGAATATCTATATAATGTAACTAAACATATAAACTATACATATATACACCGACACCGACTTTTGTCATCAGGGGCGTCAATATAGCTGGGGGGTGGAGCCGGGGGAAAGTTCAGAGTTCTCCCAACCGGAATAAACAGTGGAGTGTTGGGTTTTCAAACGTAGATGCTTTAAATACTACTAATTTAAAAGTAGGCGTCATGGCTTGCCAGATCACAGGCACATATCCTTGTTGCCACTCGACAAGGAACGCTACTTTAGAAAATGAAACAAGCTAGAGGCCGATTGGAATGTTTTCCTTGACTGCATGGACATGATCCAGCACAACACAATGGACTGATATATTCGCATGGTAAGAGACACTTTTCTATAGATATGATCACTGACACTTATCATAATATATACATTTTAAAAAGCCATTAATTCATCAATGATGTTTATAGAACATGTTTTAGTGAATTCCAAGTAGACTACCGACACCATTCGTTTCGACCGCACAACGATGGCTCCGTGCCAAGTTCCAACTGTCTCTAAACTACTTAGAATTCACTACAATGTGTTCTATAAACATTATTGATGACTTAATGGCTGTTGGTTTAATTGATCATATCTATAGAGTGTCTCTACCAGGCGAGTAAACACTGCGCCGCGGTATCACAATGTTTTGTAACATGGAGGGAGAGGGAGATCGATGTCCGATTTCAGTGGTGGTTATGCTTGTGCAACTTGACGCTGCAATAAAGTATAATTAGATAAGGATACTCTGACTATAAACCATTGAACCCCAGGACCCCAGCATAAACTGTATCTACAAACAACGCGTCGCAACGCGCTGTGAGCTCATGGTAGCCCTGGCCTGGACTGAAGTGTTTTACGCACATTCTCCATTTACAGTCCTTACGGCGGCTTACGCCTACACAAATGTTCCGATTACAAATATAAAGTGCTCACCCCAGGACCATAGATGTTACAATTCTGCTAGGGCGGGAATAAGTACCGGTATCTTCCGTATTGTTCAATAAAAAGCAATGTTTAATCAGTTTATGGCCATGCGCCCCTATCGGTTGGTGCATTATAACTCTGATAAAATGGTCACCGATCGGATTAAAACGCTTTTTTATTGAACAATGCGGAAGACACGGGTACTATTACCCACCCGACGAGGATTGTAACATCCGTGGCTCTGGGGCGAGCACTTTATATTTGAAATCTGAACATGTATGTAGACGTTAACGTTCTAAATGGGAAAAGTGCATAAAACAGGTTGAAGTTCCGCCATGACAGACGAGCGCCATGTGAGCCATGGCTAAATCGTCTCGTATACGTAATAATAAGTCAAATTTTCAGAGTGTTCCAGAATGTCTTTCTGATGGATTTTTCTTGGCTGTCTATATTTCTATCATCCAACAAATCGCTCTGAACGTGATCCAAAGGATCATACGCTATTATAACTCTATGGGGAGGACGGGGCAGCAGAGTACCCAGTGTACTCTCTGCTGCCCCATCTGGCGGAGTCAGATGGGGCATGAGCTTGATGGAGTTGATAGCAGTGGTATAAAGACGCCATATCATGGATGGACACTGAATCTTATATGATATTGTTTATTAATCTTCTCACATTGTTTATTACACAGACATGGAGAGCCCTGTGACTGAACAAACACTATTACAATGAGTATATCAGAATATAGAGCTTTAACCTCTTAACAAACAAACACACAATAGTCCCATGCTTAACACAGAGCCTAAAGTGATACACCCATACAGGGCGCCACACCTGCTACATACTCTACATATGTCACTGATCATGTGCAGCAAATGATGTACAAATATAACCAAGTTCCCTAGTTGATTCATACAATGGGAAGCTCCAAGCAATGTCTCTCTTCACAGACAACTCCAGCCATGACAATAATTCCACAGTATTCGCATATATCCAATGGGTTACAGTAGTTTGTTGTTGTCTTCTATGTCTTCATAGTTGTTGTCAAAATGACAAACCCAAAACATCAAGGTAGAGCAGGGGACAACGACGTGAAGCACCGGACAAAGATTTATGTTCTGACAGTTAGTTTGTGCAAGGAGTCCAGTATTATAGGTGGTGGGTTGATTGTAGCAGAGTTCACAGGTTTGTAATTGGCTGGGCTGATGAGAGTGGAACCAGGTGTGTAACTAGGACTGTTTACTCTCTTCCTTCACATCTTGTATTTTACAAGTATACTACCGCACACCCTAAGTTGCAATGCAAGTTCAATTTGTTTCGACTTTAGAAGACAGTGGTGGGTCTTCTGTACAGGACTGGTCAAAGCCTAACAACAAATTAGTATATTGTCAAATCCTCAAAGTCTCATAGCAAATTGTGCTCTATTGTTCTCATTTAATCGCTTATCTATATTTACAGTGAAATTCCATTGTGTAATGTGTAGGCCATGTGTCCATAGTGTAAGGCATTATTAATTCATGACCAGGATAAGTCAGGATAAATCAGGATACGTCATTATCCGTATAATAATCATATCCTATATCCATCATTACATTGCTATTAACAACAGAGACACAATAACAGCAACAACTGTATTTGTTTAAACCTGGAAAACCTGGACAACTTTAAGTCATTGTTCAGGTTGTGTTGCTCTGAGGGAATGAGGAGCATGCAGGTGTGTGTAATTAGTTTTAAAAGGGTTCGACTGCACTTTTATTCAATGTTTTTTCAAATGCTAAATAATGAACAAACCCCACATTCTTTCCCCAGGTTAAAATGTAAACAGGCTAAATGATGATGGCTGATCAAGGTTCAAGGTTCAAGGTTCAAGGTTAGCTTTATTGTCCCTTGCGGGAAATTGGTTTGCAGCCAGATCATAGTAAAAAATACACACAACAACAACATTCAATACAAGACTGAGATCTAAGAACAGGGCACTAGAGACAGAGAATTCATGACATTCAAAGTAGCAAAGTCAGCAAAAGTGCATTAGTGGGCAGTATGTGCAAAGAGGCAAGAATAAAGTGCTATCTGCTGTTCAGCAGTTGAATAGCAGCCGGGACAAAGGATAGTTTGAACCGATTAGTCTTTGTAGTGGGCACCCTCAGCCGACGACCTGAGGGCAACAGTTCAAACTCAGACCGAAGTGGGTGATCCGATACCTCCAGGAGGGAGGAGGCTCTTTTAAGCATCTGCCTCTTGTACAGTTCTATGAGTTGGGCTTGGGTTCTCCCAGAAATCTTACTGGCCACTTTGACGAGGCTGCTGAGCCTGTTCTTGTTTGCCAGGGTCAGATTACCGTACCAGGCAACCATACAAAACATGAGAACAGATTCAATAAAACTTCTATAGAAAAGAGTCATCATCACAGACGAGACATTAAAAGAACGCATTTTCCTCAGAAAAAAAAGACGCTGCTGGACTTTTTTTGATGTAGAGGCAACATGAGAGTCAAAGGAGAGTTTGTTGTCAAGAACGACACCCAAATATTTATAGCTCTCTACAATTTCAATTTCTGTGCCCTTAATGAGTGTAGGAGCAGGACTGGGAGGAGTCCTTCTAAAGCTGATGATCATGTCTTTTGTTTTGGTCACATTTAACTGTAAGAATGACTTGTCACACCACGATATGAAGTCATTGACAACTGGCCCATGCTGTACCTCATTGTCTTCAAGAAGGCTAACAATCACAGAGTCATCAGCAAATTTGACAATATACCTGTTAGGGTGATTGCTACAACAGTCGTTGGTATACAGAATATACAGTAGTGAGGAGAGACAACAGCCTTGGGGAGAACCAGTGGAGGAGAGCAACAGAGAAGACAGGACCTCATTTACCCTCACGCACTGAGACCTAACAGTTAAGAAGTCTATGATCCAGCCAACAAGGTTAAGATCCAGTTTAAAATAACTGATTAGCTTCTGGGCTAGAAGATGTGGCTGGATCGTGTTAAAGGCAGAGGAAAAATCGACAAACAACAGTCTGGCCTGTGTTTTTTTCCCCTCAAGGTGGCGGTACAAGAAATGCAGTAGGGTGATAGTGGCATCATCTACACCTCTTCCAGACCTGTATGCAAACTGCAGGGGATCTAGAGATTTCTCCACCTGCTTTAGGATGCTATCTTTGACTAGCTTTTCCAAACATTTCATTACTAATGAAGTCAAGTGATGTGATGCGATGCTGAAGTGATGCTTCATTCACTATAGACAATGCATTCAAATGCAGAGATTAAACGTGTTAATGGTCACTGGTTGTCTGGCATTGGACAGATCACCTGTTTATGATCACATTATGGATGAACTGAGACCATGTTACACCTCTTTGAGTTTCAACAGAACTACAGAAATAGATCTATGACACAGAACTTGTTATTATTATCATCCTTTGTGAAATGTTAAAGGTGCTGTAACTTGTAAGGGATATGTTTTGTTAAAATAGCTCTACTAATCATTGCTATATTGTTTGTTCAGTAACAGAGGTCTTCCCACGTCTCCATACCCATTTCACTAACATAATTATTACTATTTCATAACGTGAATAATACTATTGACCAGTAGTATGAAGAGAAGAAGGCCCATGGGCCAAATCTGAAATGGTAACCAGAGAATTGGCCATTTGAGATGCATGATCTGAGTAGGAAAGAGAGAGAATACATCTTGTGATGTCAACGTGCAATGTCAAATATAAAAAGAGACAGAAATGCCTCATCAAGTAGAAAAACTAGAAAATAAAAAAAAAGAATTACAAGTAATAAAAATCACTCACCCTCACACATTATGACAGTCACCAGAATATGGGTGTTTTCAATGAATCTGATGAAAGGAGATGTAGTTCGCACACCGGCCTTGAGGTCAACGTTTCGACCCCTTCGGGTCTTCGTCAGGATATGTTCAATGAATCTAACATGGTTGAAATGGTGTTTGAAAATACAATGGGAAGCTTGTATATGGACGTCTGTGACTCCTTTCATATATTTGACCAATGGCTGTAGCCATAATATATAAGAACGTACACAATATGTATTTTGTAACACGTTTTATTTCATCCATACTTACACATGTATGTACAAAATGTGATTAGGTGCTAATTTATTTCCTGTCACAGACGATGTTTCTAATTTAAAATGTCTTGAAAATGTCCAATAAGAAAATCCATTAACAAGTTAAACAAAATCAACACAAAAAATCATTTGGGTTTCTCTCCAGTGTGAATTCTCTGGTGTCTAAGATTTCCCATTGTAGAGAAGTGTTGTCCACAATCATCACATCCATATGGTTTCTCTCCAGTGTGAATTTTCTGGTGTGTTTTAAGGCTGTCCATTCGAGAGAAGCGTTTACCACACTGATCACATCCATAGGGTTTCTCTCCGGTGTGAATTATCTGGTGTTTTTTAAGGTGAGACAACTGAGAGAAGTGTTGCCCACACTGATCACATCCATAGGGTTTCTCTCCTGTGTGAATTCTCTGGTGGCTTTTAAGGTCAGACAACTGAGAGAAGTGTTGCCCACACTGATCACATCCATAGGGTTTCTCTCCAGTGTGAATTCTCTGGTGGCTTTTAAGGTGTGCCATTTGAGAGAAGTGGTGTCCACAATCATCACATCCATATGGTTTCTCTCCAGTGTGAATTCTCTGGTGTGTTTTAAGGCTTGACATTTGAGAGAAGTGTTGCCCACACTGATCACACCCATAGGGGTTCTCTCCTGTGTGAATTCTCTGGTGGCGTTTAAGGCTGGACATTTCAGAGAAATGTTGTCCACACTGATCACATCCATAGGGTTTCTCTCCAGTATGACTTATCTTGTGTGTTTTAAGATTTCCCATTGTAGAGAAGTGTTGTCCACAATCATCACATCCATATGGTTTCTCTCCAGTGTGAATTCTCTGGTGTGTTTTAAGGCTGTCCATTCGAGAGAAGCGTTTACCACACTGATCACATCCATAGGGTTTCTCTCCGGTGTGGATTCTCTGGTGACCTTTAAGGCTGGACATTAGAGAGAAATGTTGTCCACACTGATCACACCCATAGGGTTTCTCTCCAGTATGAATTCTCTGGTGTGTTTTCAGTCTAGACATTGTAGGGAAGCGTTTACCACACTGATCACAGCAGTGGCATTTTTGCTTAGCCAAGCTTCTTTGTTTATTCACCTCTGGTAGAACAGGGAAGCCAGACTGATGATGCAACACTGAATTGGAAACAAAGACAAAGGAAATGTTGTTTAGAGGCATTCCTGGACTTAAAATAGCAAGACCTATAGTGTTAAGTTAATGTACCCTATTATCAATTTAGCATCCATTTATAATTCGATTCTACAATCATTTTATATTTTAGAAAATACATGACAACAGGTATAGTCAATGCTAAAATAATTCAAAACAAACAAATGACTAGATAAAAAAACATCCTTATGGCATGCTGTATATCCATATAGACACAGTAAGTAACTTACAGAGGTCTTGATGATCCTTGGGTGTGTCGAGAGAGTTCATCTTCAGCTGAAGTCTGGAGTCCACAGTCAGATGTGATCAGAAATTTAGATATCCTGGAGGAGTTGTGGAGAACAATTACAAACTCTTCTTATACTGGAGAGCCTGAGGTGGAACCACTAACTGCTTGGTGTTGATTGGCCAAAGAGTGGAACAATACAGTCATCAGCCACCAATCTCAACCTAACAAACTGCTGCATGTGCTCCACCCCTCTCTGACTCCTCCCCCAGGTCATGCTCTATGCAACATTCTAGAAATAAACTGCTAACTGTGAGATTGCTTTGTAAGCTTCATATTTAATATATGAATCTATCTATATCCAATATAGAGTATCTGGCTATCTGGATAATATATGTATAGTCTAACAATATTGAATAAGTGGATATTAATTATAATTAATTGTTACTGCAGCAGAGCCATAAGAGGATTGCTCCACATTCTTTCAGTAACATAGAACCATCTCTGTGTGAAGAAACAACAAGAAAAACTGTTTTCCAAAATACTATTTGTCTTCCAAAACACAATCTGCCACCCACCCCCTGAAATGATTGCAAACTTAATTAGTACACAAGCCTTCACATCTTGTCTTTTACAAGTATAATACCACACACCCCAACTTTAGTCAAGTCAAGTCCATTTTATTTATATAGCACATTTAAAAACAACAGCAGTTGACCCAAAGTGCTTTCCAGAGAACAGGTAGACCGTAGTCTATCACAGTGCAATAGTAGAACAAACAAACATAACAACAAAAACAATGAACAACAATAAACGTCACACTGTATTAAAAGCCAGACTAAAATGGTCCAAAATCTGTGTGGAAGATTATTCCAAAGTGTATAAAGGTCCAGCTACAGACCGATCACCTTTTCTTTTCAGATTTGAAGGGGGGACTGCAATGAGTTTGAGAGTGGAGGATCTGAGTGTCCTGGTGGTAGGGGGAGCAGTTATTAGTTCAGAAATATAGGAAGGGGCTAGGCCGTTTAGGGATTTAAATACAGGTCCCTCTGTAGGCGGGAGATGGCGGAGTGGACTTTAGAAGACAGTGGTATAGGGTTTCTGTACAGGACTGGTCAAGGCCTAACAACAAATTAGTATATTGTCAAATCCTCAAAGTATCATAGCCAATTGTGCTCTATTGTTCTCATTTTATATTGTGTAATGTGTAGGCCTGTGTGCAGAAACATGTGTCCATAGTGTAATAAGGCATTATTAATTCATGACCAGGATAAGTCAGGATAAATCAGGATAAGTCATTATCCTTATAATAATCATATCCTATATCCATCATTACATTGTTATTACAACAGAGACACAATAACAGCAACAACTGTATTGTAAACCTGGGAAACTGGGACTGGGACACTGGGACAACTTTAAGTCTTTAAGTCATTGTTCAGGTTGTGTTGCTCTGAGGGAATGAGGAGCACTCAGGTGTGTGGAATTAGTTTCAATAGGGTTGTGATGACTGCACTTTTATTCAATGTTTTTCAAATGCTAAATAATGAACAAAACCCACATTCTTACCCCAGGTTAAAATGTAAACAGGCTAAATTATGATGTCTGATGCTTCATTCACTATAGACAATGCATTAAAATGCAGAGATTAAACGTGGTAATGGTCACTGGTTGTCTGGCATTGGCAGATCACCTGTTAATGATCACATTATGGATGAACTGAGACCATGTTACACCTCTTTGAGTTTCAACAGAACTACAGAAATAGGTCTATGACACAGAACTTATTATTATTATCATCCTTTGTGAAATGTTAAAGGTGCTGTAACTTTTAAGGGATATGTTTTGTCAAAATAGCTCTACTAATCATTGCTATATTGTTTGTTCAGTAACAGAGGTCTTCCCACTTCTCCATACCCATTTCACTAACATAATTATTACTATTTCATAATGTGAAATGTGTTAATAATAAAATTGACCAGTACTATGAAGAGAAGAAGGCCCATGGGCCAAATCTGAAATGGTAACCAGAGAATTGGCCATTTGAGATGCATGATCTGAGTAGGAAAGAGAGAGAATACATCTTGTGATGTCAACGTGCAATGTCAAATATAAAATAAAAGGAAATAAAAAGAGACAGAAATGCCTCATAAAGTAGAAAAACTAGAAAATAAAAAAATGAATTAAAAGTAATAAAAATCACTCAATGTCAGTGTTTTCAATGAATCTGATGAAAGGAGATGTAGTTCGCACACTGGCCTTGAGCTCAACATTTCTATTTCATGGAGAAGAGGATACAACGCTTCGACCCCTTCGGGTCTTCGTCAGGATATGTTCAATTAATCTAACATGGTTAAAATGGTGTTTGAAAATACAATGGGAAGATTGTATATGGACGTCTGTGACTCCTTTCATATATTTGACCAATGGCTGTAGCCATAATATATAAGAAGGTACACAATATGTATTTTGTAACACGTTTTATTTCATCCATACTTACACATGTATGTACAAAATGTGATTACGTGCTAATTTCTTCCCTGTCACAGACAATGTGTCTAATTTAAAATGTCTTGAAAATGTCCAATAAGAAAATCAACAAAAAATCATTTGGGTTTCTCTCCAGTGTGAATTCTCTGGTGGCTTTTAAGACTGTCCGTTCGAGAGAAGCTTTTACCACACTGATCACATTCATAGGGTTTCTCTCCAGTGTGAATTCTCTGGTGTGTTTTAAGGCTTGACATTTGAGAGAAGTGTTGCCCACACTGATCACATCCATAGGGTTTCTCTCCTGTGTGAATTCTCTGGTGGATTTTAAGGCTTGACATTTGAGAGAAGTGTTGCCCACACTGATCACATCCATAGGGTTTCTCTCCTGTGTGAATTCTCTGGTGGATTTTAAGGTGTGCCATTTGAGAGAAGTGTTGTCCACAATCACCACATCCATATGGTTTCTCTCCAGTGTGAATTCTCTGGTGTGTTTTAAGGCTTGACATTAGAGAGAAGCGTTTATCACACTGATCACATCCATAGGGTTTCTCTCCAGTGTGAATTCTCTGGTGTGTTTTAAGATTTCCCATTATAGAGAAGTGTTGTCCACACTCATCACATCCATAGGGTTTCTCTCCAGTGTGAATTCTCTGGTGTTTTTTAAGGTCAGACAACTGAGAGAAGTGTTGCCCACACTGATCACATCCATAGGGGTTCTCTCCTGTGTGAATTCTCTGGTGGCGTTTAAGGCTGGACATTTCAGAGAAATGTTGTCCACACTGATCACATAAATAGGGTTTCTCTCCAGTATGAATTTTCTGGTGTGTTTTAAGGCTTGACATTTGAGAGAAGTGTTGTCCACATTGATCACATCCAAAGGGTTTCTCTCCAGTGTGAATGGTCTGGTGTGTTTTAAGGCTAGACATTGTAGGGAAGCGTTTACCACACTGCTCACAGCAGTGGCATTTTTGCTTAGCCAAGCTTCTTTGTTCATTCACCTCTGGTAGAACAGGGAAGCCAGACTGATGATGCAACACTGAATTGGAAACAAAGACAAAGGAAATGTTGTTTAGAGGCATTCCTGGACTTAAAATGTGACCACACGCGATGTACGGACTGCCATCGCGGGGGTGGCAACTGTTGAGGACAGCTGAAAAACTATTTTCTTTGTCCTTTATTTTTCTGTCTAAAATAATCTGAAGCTATATTATTATTCATGTCATGTTAGAGCAGGTCTGAAATAAATGTCAGAGCTGATATCGACATAAATATGAAATAAATGCTTAAACATGTCACTATGTCTAATGTTATAACCATTGGGTTAACCAATGCTAACTAGACATACGGCTTCCCTGCTAAAGTATTCAAATTCCGCTAAAATCCGCCTTTTTGTACACAATCGTTTTGGAAGATAATACTAGTCTTTTACTAACTGGCTAACAGAAATAGCAGAGAAAGAAGTATTAACAACGTAAAAAGTGTGTTTATTTTGGTCCGCCTAAAGCTAATTCATGCTAATGTTCCAGCTGGGGGCACTGGTGACCACAACAATGGAAAATGCGGAAATGGCTTCCTATTTCCAATAGCAGAAGAAGAAGACTCGAATGAATGTAATGTAAACATTGTAACATTATGTCACCATAACGTGGTTATTATTAGTTGCTTTGGAATGTACCTGCCATGAAAATTAAGGTCATAATAACGCAGATCGCATCGATATGTAATATAGCGCGATAATGTACTTGTTTTAGCTACAGGATTGATATCAATATATTAGCTAAATGTAGCTAACGACTATCGTTGCGGGGTTGCCAGTTTCTGCGAGAGAAATAAGCAACCCGGTATATGAAAACAAGCCCAAAATAAGTTCAAATCCCGGTACCGACAACAAATAGCCGATCTATATGCATACAAACAACAAATCTTGTGTCTGGCATAAATGATTTTCAGATGGGGGTCTGCAGACAAATAATAATAATAACAGGCTAATGAAACAGGAATTAAGAGAAGAGCCAAGAGGGCACAATTTGTGCTGGGAGAGTTTGAGAGCAAACTGTCCTGTTGTCTGTTGGTTACTGTTTTTTTTGCATTCATATAGCTCTTTTATTTGTACTCATCTGGAACATTTACATAGGCCTAATTTATCTGCCACTGTTATTTTCCCTTTTTCATACTACATAATGCCAAATAAATACAGTAGCCCATTTAAAAAAGGAGAGATAACAACATTCTCTAATTGTGTAGACTTATTGTAAATTAAGTAATGCAGATGTTTAACAATTATGTATATCTTGAGAGTGTAAAATGAAACAAAATTGACCTTTTAAGGTTTATTTTTTACACTTGATAGTTAAAGATCTAATAAGGGTCCACTTGGTTACCAACTCTCCATAATCAACTACACTTTAAAAACAAGCCCAAATGATCAACTACACTTTATTTTTGTCAAATACATTTTTATTAACAGGTTATAAATTATTATAAAATTGGTACAGTAGGCCTATGCATTATTTTTCTTTAGAAACAAGGCCAACTAATTATAATAAGCAGACATGGCAACACTGCTGGTTGACTAATGGAGGAATGAAGGGAAAACAGCGCCCCCTAAAGTCACAGATCACTGAACTAAAGCTTAGAAGTCCATTTTCTCTGCTTGGTCTTTTTTCCACTACTCCTGCAAGACATTTCTCTATAAGCCATATCTCCAAAACTGGTGGGTCAAACTGAACAACCAATATGTCAATTTGAAGCTATGATTCCCTGCTTTCATATGACATGAAAAAAAATTCAAAACAATCCAATGGCAGTCCTTCGATCAAATCGTCACAAATAGCAAGACCTATAGTGTTAAGTTAATGTACCCTATTATCAATTTAGCATCCATTTATAATTCGATTCTACAATCATTTTATATTTTAGAAAATACATGACAACGGTAGTCAATGCTAAAATAAATCAAAACAAACAAATTACTAGATAAAAAGAACATCCTTATGGCATGCTGTATATCCATATAGACACAGTAAGTAACTTACAGAGGGTGTGTTGAGAGAGTTCATCTTCAGCTGAAGTCTGGAGTCCACAGTCAGATGTGATCAGAAAGTATAGATATCCTGGAGGAGTTGTGGAGAACAACTACAAACTCTTCTTATACTGGAGAGCCTGAGGTGGAACCACTAACTGCTTGGTGTTGATTGGCCAAAGAGTGGAACAATACAGTCATCAGCCACCAATCTCAACCTAACAAACTGCTGCATGTGCTCCACCCCTCTCTGACTCCTCCCCCAGGTCATGCTCTATGCAACATTCTAGAAATAAACTGCTAACTGTGCGATTGCTTTGTAAGCTTCATATTTAATATATGAATCTATCTATATCCAATATAGAGTATCTGGCTATCTGGATAATATATGTATAGTCTAACAATATTGAATAAGTGGATATTAATTATAAATATAGCTGCAAGCAGCGATAAAGCGGGACCAAGATAGAAGAAGAACAATGCGCAATAAGAACAACATGCACAAATGAGACTGACGAGCTGAGTTGTCGGTACCGGGATTTGAACTCACAACCTTGTGGACCGAAAGCGGGAGCTCTACTGACTGACCTACACAGAGACGATATTGACAGTGACTATATTGTAAACAGTAAAACCATTCAGTGATTTGGTAACAAGAAGGTGTGTCCTCATTTTGGGCATGTCTTTATCCATTACTACAGTGTGTTATCACGCACAGTTAAAGTGTGTGTGTGTGTGTGTGTGTGTGTGTGTGTGTGTGTGTGTGTGTGTGTGTGTGTGTGCCTGCCTGCCTGCCTGCCTGCCTGCCTGCCTGCCTGCCTGCCTGCCTGCCTGCCTGCCTGCGTGGCTGCATGCGTGTGTGTGTTCGGCAGACAATCGTTCATAACCATGGATTTGGATCGAAGATCATCTCTTTAGTTTTTTTGGAGTTTAACATAAGGTGGCTATTATCACACCAGTCTTTAAAGTTATTGATCTCACTGATATGGCCCACAGGGCGTTCAACAATATGCACAAATGAGACTCACAGGCAGGGGTGAAAGTGGGCCGGGACGGTCCGGAGCTCCGACCCGGTAAGACATGACCGGCCGGAGCGCACCGGAGCTATCAAAATACTATATTAAATAACCTGCCACAACGCATGTCCAAGAGGAAAACAATCAAAACATAATCTACTAACGTCAGAATCGGGGTTTCTTAATAAAAAGTGCTTCTGAATTGTAACAGTGTGTTTGTGTCAGCCAGCGTAATGATCCGTTGTTATTTTAATAATCCACCACCGCACGGCACGGACTGGAGGAGAAGAGTTTGGTTTCTCCCTTCGGTTCGCTCGCAGCAGCGCCGTGCAGACAGTACCAGTTCACTTTGCAGGTTGGAAATCCGCTATAGAGCGGATACGGAAACGGACGTTTGTCTGACTAAGGTATACGTGCAAATGACCGGATATAGAAGGCGGGCTCTCTAATCCACTAACGTTCAAACCATGTTTCTGGTTGGCTGACAAGACTGGCACAACGCAATACTTAGTTCTGATTGGTTCATAAAAAAACAAAAAAAACAAAACAGGAAACTAATAATGAAATGCCGGTGGCAACTGTTTTGAGAAGTAAACTAAAAAGTCAGCAGAAGAATGCGCTAAAAATATATATAAGCAAAATGGCAACGCAACCAACATTAGCTCAGCTCTTTAAGAGAAAGGAAAGAGTTGAAGAAGATAATGTCATTAAAGACAAAGTTAGAAAAACAACCAAGACCATACAGTTGCATGACAGAGAGTGACAGATGGGGAGGAGGAGGCAGAAGTGGCAGCAGGACCAGCATCAAGCACAGGTAATAATAATAATAATAATATTATGAAATTCTTGATATTATATCAGGAATTTTATAGCACAGTATAACTGTGCAAAAAAAAGCAGTTTTCTATGCATTTCAGGGGTACTGTGGAGTTTGAACCCCCAATTTTTGTATTGGCTGTGCCAAAAAAAAGCAGTTTTCTATGCATTTCAGGGGTACTGTGGGGTTTGAACCCCCAATTTTTGTATTGGCTGTGCCAAAAAAAAGCAGTTTTCTATGCATTTCAGGGGTACTGTGGGGTTTGAACCCCCAATTTTTTTATTGGCTGTGCCAAAAAAAAGCAGTTTTCTATGCATTTCAGGGGTACTGTGGGGTTTGAACCCCCAACATTTTTTTGGCAGCGGCGCGGCCGGGTGTCGTCGCAGAATGAAATTTCTGGGAGCTCCTGTAAGAAATGAAAGCCACTTTCACCCCTGCTCACAGGCTGAGTTGTTGGTACCTGGATTTGAACCAACAATCTTGTGGTCCAAGGGTGAGATCTCTACTGACTGAGCTAGACAGAGACAATCTGTTACTCCATTGTTAACAGGAAAATCATTCAGTGTTAGTTCAGCATAAGTACTCAAACTTTAGTGTGTGTGTGTGTGTGTGTGTGTGTGTGTGTGTGTGTGTGTGTGTGTGTGTGTGTGTGTGTGTGTGTGTGTGTGTGTGTGTGTGTGTGCGTGCGCGCGCAATTTTCATTGGCTCATAAAAACTTAATTTTTTCACTTAACAAAAATGTGCTACGATTATTTGTCCGTATAGGTCCAAAGTTCACGTGTAGAAATGTTTGTGCATTTTGAGCAAAGATTCTGGGAGGAGTTACATTTGAACTGTTTTTCATATAATTCAAAATGGCGGGTGATCTAAAGGTCAGAGGTCAAAAGTCAGAACACGACAGTTGTTCGGCACGAGGAGACACATATGTGTATCAAAGTGTCATTGCCAACGGTCAAACGGTTCATGAGATATGCACGTTCAAAGTTTGCAAGTTTGTAAGTTTTGCATCAATTGAGTGCTATAGCGCCACCATTTGGCCAATCATGATGGGCTTCGCATAGTCACCGTTTGGCATGGTCCTCTATCATGTTGACAAGTTTTGCGAAAACCGACTGCACGGTTCAGTCAGAACAGCTATTTTTGGCGGAAGGAAAAGGAGAAGAAGTACTGATCATATAATTCAAAATGGCGGGTGATCTAAAGGTCAGAGGTCAAAAGTCAGAACACGAAAGTTGTTCAGCATGAGGAGACGCATATGGGTATCAAAGTGTCATTGCCAACGGTCAAACGGTTCATGAGCTATGCACGTTCAAAGTTAGCATTTTCAATTGAGCGCTATAGCGCCACCATTTGGCCAATCGTCTTGGGCTTCGCATATTCACCGTTTGGCATGGCCCTCTACCAGATTACCGCGTTTCGCGAAAACCGACTGCACCATTCAGTCAGAACAGCTATTTTTGGCGGAAGGAGAAGGAGAAGAAAAATAAACACAAAAACAATAAGTGACCAAAGTCACTGCGTGACTTCTTGGTCCCTAATAAACACAAAAACAATAAGTGACCAAAGTCACTACGTGACTTCTTGGTCCCTAATTAATTGTTACTGCAGCAGAGCCATAAGAGGATTGCTCCACATTCTTTCAGTAACATAGAACCAGCTCTGTGTGAAGAAACAACAAGAAAAACTGTTTTCCAAAATACTATTTGTCTTCCAAAACACAAACTGCCACCCACCCCCTAAAATTATTGCAAACAGTGTTGAATCAAGCTAGCGCATATGGCGTCAAATCAACAGCAGTCCTGAGCTAGCCGGAATACATTCTAAAGAGGATGAACAAATTGACACAGAGAACAGATATGCCTTTGCTCTTTAGTCCATGGCCGAGAGCTTGTGTTTATTTTCACTTCCTTATATACACAGATCACATGATCACGTGACCGGTATCAGGTCACGTGCTCTCAATAAAGGTATAGATATAAATATACATACAGTGATATATATATACAGGCAATTCATGATCATACATTCCAACACCCCCACTTGATCGTGAATTGGTACACAAATAAATAACAAAAAAGAACCCTTGAAAGAGAAACAACAAAAAAAAAAAAACCTTGGACTGTATGTTATTCTCCAAACATGAAACCCTCAACATTCCTCAATTGACACAGCCTGGCTGGTTTTGTCATAACATCGGCAACCATTTTTTCAGTTGGACAATACTCGAGAATCACTTTACCATCATTGTCCTCGTAAATCTTTGGCTGCATGTAAAGAAATCCATCAATACATTGTAACAATTGAATCAAATACAAACACTCTTGTAGAGTTGCCGCTAAAGCCATGTACTCAGCTTCACAAGTTGAAAGTGCTACGGTGTATTGCTTTTTAGACCTCCATGAAATCAAAGGGCCCTCTGGGTTTAGGCTGACACAATAACCACTAGTGCTACGTCTGTCACTTGCATCTTCTGCCCAGTTTGCATCACTATATGCTATCAAGCCTAGTTCCTCACATTTCCTATAGCATAAGGATTTTTCCCTGGTTCCCTTCAGATATCTCAGCACATGTTTCACTGTGATCCACTGCTCTTCTGTTGGTTTAGAAAAATATTGTGAAAGTTTTCCCACTACAAAACTCAGATCTGGCCTGGTACAAGTAGTCAAGTATATTAGACTACCCACAACTTCCCTGTATTTTCTCACATCCCCCAATGACTCACTGCTGTCAGTGTAGTTCAGCTTTGCCTCACAGGGTGTTGTTCTTGGCTTGCAGTCCTGCATGTCAAATCTAGTCAATATTTTGTCAACATATTTCCTTTGTGACATAGTCACATAATGTTCACCTTGTTCAAAATCAATACCAATGAAATGTTTCAATTTGCCTAAGTCTTTCATTCTGAATTTTGCTGTAAGCATTTATTTGACATCAATCATCACATTGTCATCACTTGCTGCAATTATTATATCATCGACCCAAAATAAAATGAATACCTTTTGATGCTTCATTTCCCTTGTGTAAACACAATAATCAACTGGGTTCTGAATAAATTGATTTTTAGTTAAAAAATCATGCAACATCTTGTTCCAATTTCTCCCTGATTGTTTTAAACCATACAAAGATTTATTTAGTTTACACACCAGCATGTCCCCATTCTCAGATGTAACTTCATATCCCTCTGGTTGTCTCATGTAAATCTCAAAATCTATTGGTGCATGCAAATAGGCCGTTTTGACGTCCATTTGGTGTAAGATCATGTTCTCTTGTGCTGCCTTTTGCATCAATACCCTCACACTAGTCTGGTTTGCCGTTGGTGAAAAAGTCTCTTCATAATCCACACCTGGTTTTTGATTGAAACCTTTGGCTGCATAACGTGCCTTGAATTGTTTAGATTCATCTGCATTTGTTTTTAAAGCATACACCCATCTACCCCCCACTATTTATTTTCCTTCTGGCAGTTTAGTCAGGGTAAACGTGTCATTTTCCTTTAGTGATTCAATTTCCTCATCCATAGCTCTTGCCCATAACTTAGAGTCAGGTGATGCCATTGCCTGCTTTACTGTGTGTGGCACATCACAAATGACTCTATAACAATAATCAAAGGTTATGTCATCTAGGTCATCAGATTTTACTTGACACTCATAATCCTTTAAATACTGAGGTGGTTTCACTTTTCTTCTGGGATATGTTGCACTCTGGCCACTGTCACCTGCCTGAGCACTGACCAAATCATCCATCTCCCCTGCTTCTTGTTCCTGTATCTCACTGGTTTGGCCATCTTCACCTGCCTGAACATTTGCCAAATCACTCATTTCAACCACAACCTCTTGTTCTTGTGTCTCGTTAGTTTCCCTATCTTCAGGGAGGTGGTTTACAGTCCTTCCCCCACTGCAATCATCATCCCAATCTGTTTGGGTCTGAATCTCAATGACATTCCTTTGAATGAACTTTACCAATCTGTGCTTAGTTACCTTCCCAGTGTCGGGATAAAACACTAAATAGGCTGGGCTATTTTTATCATATCCTACAAATATCCCTTTTTCACATCGTGAATCCAACTTTTTCTTATTTTGTTTATATGCATAGCAGCAGTCAGCATGTAATATGGGGTCTGTCCTACACGCTTATTGAAACATCTATTTCGGATAACAGCAGCCGTCATTACCGCATATGTCCACAATTCCCTTGGTAATTTGCACTCAATCAGCATACATCTGGCCATCTCAAACAGCGTTGGCCAATTTCTTTCAGCTGTCCCATTCTGATGGGGTGAGTATGGAGCTGAGGTCTCATGTCTAATGGACTTTCCGCTTAACAATGCCTGAAAGTGACCAGAAGTATACTCAGTACCATTATCCGAACGAATACACTTAATTTTCCCATAGGGTGAAACATCGGCAATGTACTTCTCTCTAGCTTGGACTGTGTCACTCTTAGATTTCAAGAAATAAACAAAAGTAGCTCCTGAATAGTCGTCAGTAAATGCTAAAGCATATTTGAATCCGTCTTTAGCCGTTGGATCAATTGGTCCAGATAAATCAGTGTGTACAAGTTCTAGTGCTGCTTTAGCTCTTTGGTCTGGTTCTCTATTTCGGCTCTGAGCAAATTTACCTTCTATACACACATCGCATGACAACTTGGAAATATCAACCTTGCCTTTAATTTTCATACCATCAGTTACATTCTGCAGTTTTAACACATCTTCGTAGTTGCAATGTCCCAGAATCTCATGCCACGTCTTGATGTCATAGCACCCATGACATTCATCAACATCAATACTCTCATCAACAGTGTTTACATAAAACAACCTGTCATGTACCTTAATGTCGAATGTCGTGCCGTCTCTCTGGATGAACTTGTTCTGTCCCTCTTTGAAGATGAATGTGGCTCCATTTGATGTTGCTGCGTTGACTGAGAAAATGTCTTGGGGAAAGGATGGAACATACAGCGCCCCCTTCAGCATCGTTTCCACCTCTCGACCCTTGGTATCTCTCAGGTAAAACACTGCAGTACCTTTCTTCAGCGCTACGCCAGAGGCCCTCACTCCATCAGCCATCTCCAGAACATTCCTCCGTGGCTCGAAATTCTCATCGAAGTTTCGGAACTTCTTCACGTCGGTCACAATATGTGACGTAGCCCCGGTGTCGACCATCAGCCCTCTGCTCAGAGTATTACTCCGACAAAGTCTCTGCTTCGGTCTCCCGGCGCCGTCCGAGTCGCGGTTCACCTGGCCCACCCCGAAGGCGAACGTGTGCTCCTCTTCATCCTGCGTCACCTTGACGTTGTTTTTTCGTCTTCTCCGTCTACAGTTGGTGTCGTTATGTGTTAGACTTCTGCAAAGACTGCACCACTGTCTCTGTTCTTTCTGACCAGCAGCATCTCCGCACTCAAACGATTTGTGCACCCTCTGGCCGCAATTATAACAGGACAGTCTGTCTTTTCGTCTTCTCCGTCTACAGTTGGTGTCTTTATGTGTTGGACTTCTGCAAAGACTGCACCACTGTCTCTGTTCTCTCTGACCAGCAGCATCTCCGCACTCAAACGATTTGTGCCCCCTCTGGCCGCAATTATAACAGGACAGTCTCATGTCGTTGTCCTTGCTTCTTAGTCTTATCACGCTGTCATCCCCGGAACTGCTACTGAACCTTTCAGTGATCTCGTAACTCCTCAGTTTGGCCTCAAAGTCGGCAAAGGTGATCCTGTCGTCACTCTGTGCGATGTGGATGGAAAAATGGCTTACACGATTCTGGCAGCCCCTTCAGAACCATAGCTGTTAGCAAGCCATCACTCAAAGTCTCTTCCGCATTCCTCAGTGCCGTAATCAAAGTTCCTTTCATCTCCGTCAAAACGAATTTGGCTCCATTGGCTACTGTTGTTTGTAATACTGGGCTCCATGACCTGTTGAATCAAGCTAGCGCATATGGCGTCAAATCAACAGCAGTCCTGAGCTAGCCGGAATACATTCTAAAGAGGATGAACAAATTGACACAGAGAACAGATATGCCTTTGCTCTTTAGTCCATGGCCGAGAGCTTGTGTGTTTATTTTCACTTCCTTATATACACAGATCACATGATCACGTGACCGGTATCAGGTCACGTGCTCTCAATAAAGGTATAGATATAAATATACATACAGTGATATATATATACAGGCAATTAATGATCATACATTCCAACAAACAGTCTTCATAATTAGTACACAAGCCTTCACATCTTGTCTTTTACAAGTATAATACCGCACACCCATGTACGCACACCCCGACTTTAGTCAAGTCAAGTCAATTTTATTTATATAGCACATTTAAAAACAACAGCAGTTGACCCAAAGTGCTTTCCAGAGAACAGGTAGACCGTAGTCTATCACATTGCAATAGTAGAACAAACAAACAAAATAACAACAAAAACAATGAACAACAATAAAATATGTGTGGAAGATTATTCCAAAGTGTATAATAGATTTGAAGGGGGGACTGCAATGAGTTTGAGAGTGGAGGATCTGAGTGTCCTGGTGGTAGGGGGAGCAGTTATTAGTTCAGAAATATAGGAAGGGGCAAGGCCGTTTAGGGATTTAAATACAGGACCCTCTGAAGGCGGGAGATGGTGGAGTGGACTTTAGAAGACAGTGGTGGGGTTTCTGTACAGGACTGGTCAAGGCCTAACAACAAATTAGTATATTGTCAAATCCTCAAAGTCTCATAGCCAATTGTGCTCTATTGTTCTCATTTAATCGCTTATCTATATTTACAGTGAAATCCCATTGTGTAATGTGTAGGCCTGTGTGCAGAAACATGTGTCATAGTGTAATAAGGCATTATTAATTCATGGTAATGCTGCGTTCACATGGGCAGATGCAAGCAGATACAGTCTACCATTCATTGTCAATGGAAGCCAGCATGAAGATACAAAGATGCATCTGACGTTTGTGGCTGCTGCGAAAGCTACAAAGCTACACAATAAAGCGGAGCTGGGTTCAACTTCCGGATGCAAAGGTACATAATCTGTAGCTGCAATGACACACGTGATATATACACCGACACCGACTTTTGTCATCAGGGGCGTCAAATCAATATAGCTGGGGGGTGGAGCCGGGGGAAAGTTCAGAGTTCTCCCAACCGGAATAAACAGTGAAGTGTTGGGTTTTCAAACACAGATGCTTTAAATACTACTAATTTAAAAGTAGGCGTCATGGCTTGCCAGATCACAGGCACAGATCCTTGTTGCCACTCGACAAGGAACGCTACTTTAGAAAATGAAACAAGCTCAAGCTAGAGGCCGATTGTAATGTTTTTCTTGACTGCATGGGCATGATCCAGCACAACACAATGGACTGATATATTCGCTATATGGTAAGAGACACTTTTCTATAGATATGATCACTGAAACTTATCATAATATGTGACTAAATTTGACTGAGGGACTGCCATTGGATTTTTTTGAATTTTCCTTTTTTCATGTCATATGAAAGCAGGGAATCATAGCTTCAAATTGACATATTGGTTGTTCAGTTTGACCCACCAGTTTTGGAGATATGGCTTATAGAGTAATGTCTTGCAGAAAACAGCGATTTGAGAAAACAGGCTTGAAAGGTTCACTTCTGTGGTCTCTAACATTACACCTAGCTACATGTTTGGGCATTTATTTCATATTTACATGTCGATTTCAGCTCTGACACTTATTTCAGACATGCTCTAGTATGTGAAGCGTCTGCCTGTGCTATTAACTCATTTTGAAAAAAAAAAAAGGTTTTCTCTGGTGAAAAGCTGTTATTTGCGCGATGGCAGGCTCTCAGTCAAATCTGGTCACATATATACATTTTAAAAAGCTGCAATAAAGTATAATTAGATAAGGATACTCTGACTATACACCACTTGAACCCCAGGACCCCAGCATAAACAAAAAATCTACAAACAACGCGTCGCAGCGCGCTGTGAGCTCATGGTAGCCCTGGCCTGGACTGAAGTTTTTACGCACATTCTCCATCTATGGTCCTGCTCACCCCAGGACCATAGATGTTACAATTCTGCTAGGGCGGGAATAAGTACCGGTATCTTCCGTATTGTTCAATAAAAAGCTGTTTAATCAGTGTATGGCCATGCGCCCCTATCGGTTGGTGCTTTATAACTCTGATAAAATGGTCACCGATCGGATTAAAACGCTTTTTATTGAACAATGCTGAAGACACGGGTACTACCCACCCGACGAGGATTGTAACATCCATGGCTCTGGGGTGAGCACTTTATATTTGAAATCTGAACATGTATGTAGACGTTAACGTTCTAAATGGGGAAATTGCATAAAACAGGTTGAAGTTCCGCCATGACAGACGAGCGCCATGTGAACCATGGCTAAATCGTCTCGTATACGTAGTCAACTTTCCGAGGGCGAGTGTTCCAGATGTCTTTCTGATGGATTTTTCTTGGCTGTCAATATTTCTATCATCCAACACATCGCTCTGAACGTGATCCAAAGGATCATACGCTATTATAACTCTATGGGGAAGACCATTTTGTTTACCCCGGGCTAAAACCAGATGTGACATTTGTGGGTGTTCCTGTCTACGATCGTGTCAATGTATACTATTCTATGCTATACATATGTAGGCTACTATGAAGTGCTAAGACTACATACAATGCAATTCTAGTGCTGTCTACATAACATGCTATAAGTATGTATCAGATGCTATCCAAGTCTACAAAAGTGCTATCTAAGGGGGTAGGGTAAGTGCTACGGGCCATGATGGAGTCTGAAAAGGTGCATTCCATAGTTTTGGAGCCAGAAGGGAGAAGAGTTTGGGACGTGTGGAGCGTTGTCCCGGCGTTTTTAGTGAGGGTACTGCAGCTTCCCTGCGTTGGCTTAGCTTTGTACCTGAGAAACACCACAGGGTGAACCACCGCTATGTAACGCTCCACACAGATACAACACTGGAATGATGGAACAGGGAACCAGAAAAAACACTAGAAGTAATGCGAAAAAACCCTGAACAAAATTAATGTGCATGTGAAGAGCCATGCAAAGTAAAAGACAGAGGCCAGGGAAGAGATGGTCACAGATACGATCAGGTTGAGATAGAAGAACTCGGAGGGGATCATTCCACCAGCTCCACTCAGTATCAGCCACAGAACGTAGCTGTTGATGGGGAGACCTAACCTGACTCCGCCAGATGGGGCAGCAGAGAGTACCCAGTGTACTCTCTGCTGCCCCATCTGGCGGAGTCAGGTTAGGGGAGACCCAGGATGAGTTTGATGGAGTTGATAGACGCCATATCATGGATGGACACTGAATCTTATATGATATTGTTTATTAATCTTCTCACATTGTTTATTACACAGACATGGAGAGCCCTGTGACTGAACAAACACTATTACAATGAGTATATCAGAATATAGAGCTTTAACCGCTTAACAAACAAACACACAATAGTCCCATGCTGAACACAGAGCCTAAAGTGATTTCACTTATACACCCATACAGGGCGCCACACCTGCTACATATGTGACCAAGGCCGAATCAGCCACACAGAATTTGGGCAGTAGAATATTCTTTATCGTTATTATTTTATAAGACATACAACCTTTAATTATTAGAGTGGCACCGTTTAAGGTGCTAGAGATATCAATGTTGTACACCTCACTAGATAATCCTGGGACTACGCCAGCCGTCATTTATTTACAGAGAAACGGCAACTCTTTTATCATTATTACTCTTAGCTTCAGTTTGTTCAAGGACACACAGGTTCACGTTTTACCAGGTGAGAGAGCAACCATAAAAAGTGGAGAGAGACTGACACTGAATCATGAATCAGAAATATAACATGTTTATTTTCCTATACATGGGGATCTCTAAAACACCCTTAAAATACAATCTTTAATAAATCTAAAATCCTGTAGCAAAACTAATTATATAACAAAATAACAAAATAACCAACTCCTTAAAACCATTCCATTACAAAAGTGCTGCTAAAGTGCGATGGGTTCAGACAGTTCTTTTGTTTCACAGAGAGAGTCCAATCAGTCCAACATCATATACGTCCCCTTCAATACATCATTTGGACCTGAAAGCACATAAGGTAGACGCCAGTTTTTCTGTTCCACCAACGAGTACAGCTCGCCTACGCCTCCGTACAGTGATGTAATCGACAGTAGTGCGGGATAGAACAATACTCACACACAACGGGCAGTTACCTGCCCGCCGATGTTGCTGGGTATCCGCACTCTGTAACACCACTCCTGGTCACTGGCTCGTACACGGCTCACTCGATCCTCTCCGTCGTCAACAGGTAAGTCCTCCTGTCACCCTGGACACACTACACAGAGCAGCACACATAGCCAACCTTCCCCTCTGCCAGTCGCTTTATACTGATACAAGTCAAGTTCCCAATAAACAAACTCCTCCTCTTCCGTTCCCCATCTGACAGCTGTCAGTTGCGGCCACTGACGTCATCATTAGTCCGTGGAACCGGAAGTCTGCTCACATATAGGATCATATATCCAATCGACAGTGGTAAGTAATATATATATAAGGAAGGATACTATAAGTCACTGATAGATATACAACACATAATAAGTATGCAAAACAATTAAAGGAACAACAACAAAAAAATAAAAACCTATCCCTGACACCGGTCACACTCCTCCCAACTTTATCATGAGTAGTCCCTGCGATGGCCACTAATTGTCTCTATACCGGACTGGCGGGGTCCCTAAATTGGCCCTACTGGAACGTCGTGGCCCGGCAGCATCCACCGGGACCGGAAAGAATCCATAACACTGGGGCATCGGTGGGCTCTCTAACTGACCCGCCGGTTCTGGGTCTGGGCACACTGTAGGCTCCCTAGCATTTTTTTTATGCATTACGATGGATTGTCCTCTCTGTTCCTCCCTTCTCAGGCCTGATACGGTACACCAACCCAGCCTCCCCCAGCTGTCCCAATATCACAAACGGTTCGGGGTCCCACCACGTTCCCAGCTTCCCTTGACCGTGCATGTTCCTATTCCGTACCCACACCCGTTCCCCAGGTAATAACTGCGTAATACCTGCTCGGCGGTCATAGACCTGTTTCCTTTGCTCCGCTGTCCCCCCCAGCCTCTGGCTCGCGGTCTGATAAGCGGTCACCATCCGCTGTTGGTGGTCCTGGACCCAGTCTCCTATTCTCATCCGTTGTTGGGACGGCGGCACTCCTAGCTCAACATCTACAGGGCGCCGTAGATGGCGACCAAATATTAGCAAAGACGGGGCATAACCAGTGGCACTGTGAACTGTGTTATTGTAAGCATGAACTAGCTCAGGCAGATGCTCAGACCACCAATCCTGTTTATCATGATCCAGCGAACGCATCATATTCAGTAATGTCTGATTGAACCTCTCTACCCCCCCATTGCCAGCCGGATGATACGGGGTAGTGCGACTCTTAGTAACACCATACATATTACACAGTTGTTGCATTAAAGCAGACTCAAAGTTGGCCCCCCGGTCTGAATGGAACCGAGCCGGGCAGCCAAGCGGCTGTATAACATTATTCCATAACGCACGTACAGTGGTCTGAGCAGTCTGGTCGCGGGTGGGAATGGCCCAACTGTATTTAGTGAATAAATCAGTTACAACCAGAATATTTTGACATGTGTCAGTAGGCCGACCTAATGTGAGGAAATCAATGGCTAATATCTCTAAGGGGTATGACACTTCAAAGGGCTGCAGTGGGGCCTTGGGCTCTACTCTTTTATGCTGTAAATTGCAGGGGACACAACCCAGATGGAAACTATTCACCGCCCCCTCCATGCCTGGCCAGTAGAACCGCCGTCTCAACTGCGCCATCGTCCTCTCCACTGCAGCGTGGGCTACTGCCAGATGAACTCATCTCCATACTTCTTCGCGTCGGGCCGCTGGACACACCGTCTGGAGATATTCTTCCTGCGTGCGTGAATCTGTCACACTGCGATATAGGACTCCGTCCTCGATCCGCAACCTCGTCCACTGGCGCAGCAGCTGTTGGGCTTCCCCGGACCAACTCCTCTTCTCCTCCGCCGTGGGTTGCCGCTTCTGTCCCACACACCTCTTTATCATTTTGATGTTGTTATCCCGGTCTTGTGCGTCCCTCCATTCCTCTCCATTAGGGGGTACGAGCTCTACCGCCATCACGGCTCCTCCAGGGTCCACAGGGTACCGGGAGAGCGCATCCGCATTCGCATTATTCTTCCCCGGCCGATATTTAATATCAAAAGTAAATGAAGCCAACTGTGCTGCCCAGCGTTGCTCAACCGCCCCTAGCCTCGCCGGCTGGAGGTGCGCTACTGGGTTATTGTCAGTAAATACAGTAAATTGCGTGCCGGTCAAATAATCCTTGAATTTCTCAGTTATAGCCCACTTTAAGGCTAGGAGTTCTAGCTTAAAGGAGCTATAATTTGTTCAGTGGGGTGTAGACTACGACTCGCATACGCAATCACCCGCTCCCGCCCCTCCTGAACCTGCGCTAACACGGCGCCCAACCCACTACAAAAGGTAGATTATAATCGGCATACGCTAGAACAGGGGCTTGTGTTAATGCTTTTTTTAGTTCCAGAAAGGATTTCTGACACTCGGGGGACCACTCAATACGGCACTGATGGGACTTAACATCATTAGGTATTCCGATTAGCAGATTATTTAGGGGTCTAGCGGTCGCGGGAAAGGAGGACACGAACCGCCGGTAATAGCCAGCGAGGCCTAAAAACGCACGGACCTCTCGTACTGTCGTGGGGGTCGGCCAATCTTGTACGGCGGTCACTTTATCGGGATCTGGTCGCACTCCTCGTTGGTCTACTACATGGCCCAGAAATTTTACTTCTTGCTGCAGGAGCTTACATTTATCGAGGCGCAGTTTCAGTCCATGCTTTCCCAGTCGCTGAAACACACTGTCATGGTTCTGTAGATGAGAAGAATAGTCAGCGGAATATAATATAATATCGTCTAAATACACTAATAACGATTCAGCTAATTGGCCACTGAGGCACTGCTGCATTAGTCTCTGGAACGTAGCAGGGGCATTGCATAACCCAAACGGCATTCTATTGAATTCATACAAACCCAGCGGGGTAGTGAAGGCGGTCTTTTCTCGGTCGCGGGGGTCCATTCCCACCTGCCAATATCCACTGGCTAGATCAAGGGTAGAGAACTACCGGGCCTGGGTCAAACTTGTGAGCGTCTCTTCGATGCGGGGTAGGGGGAACGCGTCTTTATGGGTCACTGCGTGGAGCTTGCGGTAGTCCACACAGAACCGCCAGCTGCCATCTTTCTTTTTCACTAACACAATAGGAGCGGCCCACGGACTGCGGCTCTCCCTAATGACTCCCTTCTCCATCATATCACTCAGCAGGATCTTCATCTCCTTATACATAGACGGCGGTAACGGTCGGTGTCTCTCCCGAATGGGGGCGGCGTCAGCGGTGGGGATTTGGTGTTGTACGGCGTCCGTCTGCCCGAAGTCCTCGTCATGCGTCGCGAACACCTTCCTCCATTTTCCAAGCAGCCCTCGTAGTTCTCTTCGCTGCGTCTCCGACAGGTCATCTCGCTCGGTCAGTCTCTGGATCTCTTGCGGCAGGGTTGGCACGGGCTCGTCCTCCTCTGTGCTCACAAGGTTCACTTCCACTTCTCCATCGTATCCCATCATCAGGCTCAGGTCTCGGCGGCCACGGATGTCGGCCGCGTCCACTGGATAGAGTCTACCTAGCTTCTGATACCGTCCCACGAAGAGGTTGTAAGGGTGGGGGTTGCAGAGGCGCACGGGGACCCGACCCCCGCACACCGTCACCAGGGAGTGCGCGACCCCCACGGCAGTTTCGTCTGGCAGGGCAAAGATCATAGACTCGTAGTGGGCTCCATGGGGACCCTTCCGCGTACAGCCCCACACCACCACCTCACTCCTTGCTGGGATACGGATCCGCTGATGACCCACTGGCCATACGTAGCCCAACGATTCATCCGCGTTGGTCACCGCCTCCACCCTCCGGCAGGTGGCAAACTCATCCTTCCATATGGCATGTTCCTGTTGTGAAGAGAAAACAGACCTCCCGGCTCCCCTAAACAGTGCATGCCAGCACGAGCCCACGACATTCATCCCTATTATCAACGGTTGTGTGCAATGTTCATCTTGTACGATTACGACTCCTCTCCCTGGTACACTCACTCCCTCTATTTCGAGATCTAACACGGCATAGCCGGTGTAGGGAATATTAATACCGCTCGCCGCTCGTAACTTAAAGACAAGAGGCTTCCTACCCACTTTATCCTGGGAAAAATGCTGGTCAAATAGGCTCTCTCGCATTAACGTGACTTGGGATCCTGTGTCTAGTAAGCCCCTCAAAGACACACCCTCCACTTTAACACTGATAGTTGGACTTTGTCCAATAAAAGCTTCGTTGGCCCCTGATTCTGTATAAGGACACCCAACCCCTGTCTCCCGGACCTCGGCGACAGGGGACGCTAGTTTAACGCCGCCTGGTTAGCTGGACAGAAACGGATCATATGACCTGATTGCTTGCATTGTCTACATATAGGTCTCCCATCTGCATCCCATTCATTTCTTTGATAAGGCACGTACCGATCTCTAGGTGGCGCGGCTCGTGGCTCCGAGGTGCGGCGGTGCGCCTCGGTGGAGCTTGGTTGCAGTAGCGGCTTGATTTCGCGCAACAGTTCCTGGGTCAGTCCTTTAATTTGTTTTTTAACGTCATCCATTATCTCTCTCTTTAAAGTCTCTCTCCAATCTGTGGTCTGTGGGGTATGGGAAACAGATGCAGGGTTTATAGCATGACAAGCGATTTCAGGTGTATTTGTACCTCCATGTTCTCTATCTAATGCCAGGGCCTCTGTACGTAGTTTCATAAAGTCCTCTTCAGGGTGTCGCCTTGCGTAGATCCGTAGCGCTTGTCCAAGTGGGCCATCGGACAGCCCACTCAGTAGTTGGTCTCGAAGAACGGCATCAGAGGGGGCAGTAGCTGGGTCGTGCCCCCGCAACCCACAAGAGAGCTCCCTAAGTCTCAGAATAAAGGTAGTAACACTTTCCCCGGACTGCTGGGTGCAGCCAAAAAACTGTGAACGTAGTTTTGAGGCGGACACCGATTCCCTATACAAAGCATCCAGATAATTAAAGATTTTTCCTGCCGTGTCCCGCTCTCCCTCATCCACCACCCTTATCTGTCGTTTAGCTTCCCCGGCTAGCGTACTCAACACAATGGCTACTTTCTTTGCCTCAGTTAGATCTTGAGTGCCCAATAACCCTTTAATCTGTTGTTTCCATTCTTTATATTTTCCCCTACCTTCTGTACCTTCGAACTTGGGCAACCATGGGGCACCTGAGTAGACCGGCATCATCATCATAGCAGCTAATATAAACAAAACAAAACAAAATTAATGTTCAGTCTCTCCTGTGGTTTGCTCTCTTCCTGTCCTGCCGACACTACGCCAAATATGTGACCAAGGCCGAATCAGCCACACAGAATTTGGGCAGTAGAATATTCTTTATCGTTATTATTTTATAAGACATACAACCTTTAATTATTAGAGTGGCACCGTTTAAGGTGCTAGAGATAACAAAGTTGTACACCTCACTAGATAATCCTGGGACTACGCCAGCCGTCATTTATTTACAGAGAAACGGCAACTCTTTTATCATTATTACTCTTAGCTTCAGTTTGTTCAAGGACACACAGGTTCACGTTTTACCAGGTGAGAGAGCAACCATAAAAAGTGGAGAGAGACTGACACTGAATCATGAATCAGAAATATAACATGTTTATTTTCCTATACATGGGGATCTCTAAAACACCCTTAAAATACAATCTTTAATAAATCTAAAATCCTGTAGCAAAACTAATTATATAACAAAATAACAAAATAACCAACTCCTTAAAACCATTCCATTACAAAAGTGCTGCTAAAGTGCGATGGGTTCAGACAGTTCTTTTGTTTCACAGAGAGAGTCCAATCAGTCCAACATATACGTCCCCTTCAATACATAATTTGGACCTGAAAGCACATAAGGTAGACGCCAGTTTTTCTGTTCCACCAACGAGTACAGCTCGCCTACGCCCCCGTACAGTAATGTAATCGACAGTAGTGCGGGATAGAACAATACTCACACACAACGGGCAGTTACCTGCCCGCCGATGTTGCTGGGTATCCGCACTCTGTAACACCACTCCTGGTCACTGGCTCGTACACGGCTCACTCGATCCTCTCCGTCGTCAACAGGTAAGTCAGTTCACTCGATCCTCTCCGTCCTCTACAGTTGGTGCCACACACGAGTCCTCTCTCGGCTCGTAACTTTGGTGTGCCAACCGAATTTATAGTTAACTCTCTCTCTCGGTCCTCCTGTCACCCTGGACACACTCCACAGAGAAGCACACACACCCAACCTTCCCCTCTGCCAGTCGCTTTATACTGATACAAGTCAAGTTCCCAATAAACAAACTCCTCCTCTTCCGTTCCCCATCTGACAGCTGTCAGTTGCGGCCACTGACGTCATCATTAGTCCGTGGAACCGGAAGTCTGCTCACATATAGGATCATATATCCAATCGACAGTGGTAAGTAATATATATATAAGGAAGGATACTATAAGTCACTGATAGATATACAACAGATAATAAGTGTGCAAAACAATTAAAGGAACAACAACAAAAAAAGAAAAACCTATTCCTGACACCGGTCACACATACATATGTCTACATATGTCACTGATCATGTGCAGCAAATGATGTACAAATATAACCAAGTTCCCTAGTTGATTCATACAATGGGAAGCTCCAAGCAATGTCTCTCTTCATAGACAACTCCAGCCATGACAATAATTCCACAGTATTCGCATATATCCAACGGGTTACAGTAGTTTGTTGTTGTCTTCTATGTCTTCATAGTTGTTGTCAAAATGACAAACCCAAAACATCAAGGTAGAGCAGGGGACAACGACGTGAAGCACCAAACAAAGATTTATGTTCTGACAGTTTGTTTGTGCAAGGAGTCCAGTATTTATAGGTGGTGGGTTGATTGTAGCAGAGTTCACAGGTTTGTAATTGGCTGGGCTGATGAGAGTGGAACCAGGTGTGTAACTAGGACTGAGGGCTGCAATGGGAAGTGGGAGTCGCTGAAGTGGAAAGACACACAACTGGGCAGAGGGAGAGATACAGAAAGAGGGGAATAAACAGGCAGAGGGCCAGACCATTACAAAACTAAACTTACGTACAATCATGTTTGCTTGTGCATATCACATTCTACGTTGCCTGTAGATGTCCCTATCATCAGATAGGTCATTTGTTAAATAATGGCTTGACGTACTTGACCTCACCACAAAACGTAAGGGCTGTACCAGACAGAAAAAAGACTGGAAATTACAGTTTACTCTCTTCCTTCACATCTTGTCTTTTACAAGTATACTACCGCACACCCTAAGTTGCAATGCAAGTTCAATTTGTTTCGACTTTAGAAGACAGTGGTGGGTCTTCTGTACAGGACTGGTCAAGGCCTAACAACAAATTAGTATATTGTCAAATCCTCAAAGTATCATAGCAAATTGTGCTCTATTGTTCTCATTTAATCGCTTATCTATATATACAGTGACATTCCATTGTGTAATGTGTAGGCCATGTGTCCATAGTGTAAGGCATTATTAATTCATGACCAGGATAAGTCAGGATACGTCATTATCCGTATAATAATCATATCCTATATCCATCATTACATTGCTATTAACAACAGAGACACAATAACAGCAACAACTGTATTTGTGAAAACCTGGACAACTTTAAGTCATTGTTCAGGTTGTGTTGCTCTGAGGGAATGAGGAGCATGCAGGTGTGTGGAATTAGTTTTAAAAGGGTTCGACTGCACTTTTATTCAATGTTTTTTCAAATGCTAAATAATGAACAAACCCCACATTCTTTCCCCATTTTAAAATGTAAACAGGCTAAATGATGATGGCTGATGCTTCATTCACTATAGACTATGCATTCAAATGCAGAGATTAAACGTGTTAATGGTCACTGGTTGTCTGGCATTGGACAGATCACCTGTTAATGATCACATTATGGATGAACTGAGACCATTTTACACCTCTTTGACTCTGAGTTTCAACATAACTACAGAAATAGGTCTATGACACAGAACTTATTATTATTATCATCCTTTGTGAAATGTTAAAGGTGCTGTAACTTGTAAGGGATATGTTTTGTTAAAATAGCTCTACTAATCATTGCTATATTGTTTGTTCAGTAACAGAGGTATTCCCACGTCTCCATACCCATTTCACCAACATAATTATTACTATTTCATAATGTGAAATGTGTTATTAATAAAATTGACCAGTACTATGAAGAGAAGAAGGCCCATGGGCCAAATCTGAAATGGTAACCAGAGAATTGGCCATTTGGGATGCATGATCTGAGTAGGAAAGAGAGAGAATACATCTTGTGATGTCAACGTGCAATGTCAAATATAAAAAGAGACAGAAATGCCTCATCAAGTAGAAAAACTAGAAAATAAAAAAATGAATTAAAAGTAATAAAAATCACTCACCCTCACACATTATGACAGTCACCAGAATATGGGTGTTTTCAATGAATCTGATGAAAGGTGATGTAGTTCACACACCGGCCTTGAGCTCAACATTTTTATTTCATGGAGAAGAGGATACAACGTTTCGACCCCTTCGGGTCTTCGTCAGGATATGTTCAATAAATCTAACATGGTTAAAATGGTGTTTGAAAATACAATGGGAAGCTTGTATATGGACGTCTGTGACTCCTTTCATATATTTGACCAATGGCTGTAGCCATAATATATAAGAACGTACACAATATGTATTTTGTAACACGTTTTATTTCATCCATACTTACACATGTATGTAAAAAATGTGATTACGTGCTAATTTATTTCCTGTCACAGACAATGTTTCTAATTTAAAATGTCTTGAAAATGTCCAATAAGAAAATCCATTAACAAGTTAAACAAAATCAACAAAAAAAATCATTTGGGTTTCTCTCCAGTGTGAATTCTCTGGTGGCTTTTAAGGTGTGCCATTCGAGAGAAGTGTCGTCCACAATCATCACATCCATATGGTTTCTCTCCAGTGTGAATTCTCTGGTGTGTTTTAAGGCTTGACATTTGAGAGAAGTGTTGTCCACATTGATCACATCCATAGGGTTTCTCTCCAGTGTGAATTCTCTGGTGTGTTTTAAGGCTTGACATTTGAGAGAAGTGTTGTCCACATTGATCACATCCATAGGGTTTCTCTCCAGTGTGAATTCTCTGGTGTTTTTTAAGGTCAGACAACTGAGAGAAGTGTTGCCCACACTGATCACATCCATATGGTTTCTCTCCAGTGTGAATTCTCTGGTGTGTTTTAAGGCTGTCCATTCGAGAGAAGCGTTTACCACACTGATCACATCCATAGGCTTTCTCTCCAGTGTGAATTATCTGGTGGCTTTTAAGGCTGGACATTAGAGAGAAATGTTGTCCACACTGATCACACCCATAGGGTTTCTCTCCAGTATGAATTATCTGGTGTTTTTTCAGTCTAGACATTGTAGGGAAGTGTTGTCCACACTCATCACATCCATAGGGTTTATCTCCAGTATGAATTTTCTGGTGTGCTTTAAGGCTTGACATTTGAGAGAAGTGTTGTCCACATTGATCACATCCATAGGGTTTTTCTCCAGTGTGAATTCTCTGGTGTTTTTTAAGGTCAGACAACTGAGAGAAGTGTTGCCCACACTGATCACATCCATAGGGGTTCTCTCCTGTGTGAATTCTCTGGTGGCGTTTAAGGCTTGACATTTGAGAGAAGTGTTGTCCACATTGATCACATCCATAGGGTTTCTCTCCAGTGTGAATTCTCTGGTGTTTTTTAAGGTCAGACAACTGAGAGAAGTGTTGCCCACACTGATCACATCCATATGGTTTCTCTCCAGTGTGAATTCTCTGGTGTGTTTTAAGGCTGTCCATTCGAGAGAAGCGTTTACCACACTGATCACATCCATAGGCTTTCTCTCCAGTGTGAATTATCTGGTGGCTTTTAAGGCTGGACATTAGAGAGAAATGTTGTCCACACTGATCACACCCATAGGGTTTCTCTCCAGTATGAATTATCTGGTGTTTTTTCAGTCTAGACATTGTAGGGAAGTGTTGTCCACACTCATCACATCCATAGGGTTTATCTCCAGTATGAATTTTCTGGTGTGCTTTAAGGCTTGACATTTGAGAGAAGTGTTGTCCACATTGATCACATCCATAGGGTTTTTCTCCAGTGTGAATTCTCTGGTGTTTTTTAAGGTCAGACAACTGAGAGAAGTGTTGCCCACACTGATCACATCCATAGGGGTTCTCTCCTGTGTGAATTCTCTGGTGGCGTTTAAGGCTTGACATTTGAGAGAAGTGTTGTCCACATTGATCACATCCATAGGGTTTCTCTCCAGTGTGAATTCTCTGGTGTTTTTTAAGGTCAGACAACTGAGAGAAGTGTTGCCCACACTGATCACATCCATATGGTTTCTCTCCAGTGTGAATTCTCTGGTGTGTTTTAAGGCTGTCCATTCGAGAGAAGCGTTTACCACACTGATCACATCCATAGGCTTTCTCTCCAGTGTGAATTATCTGGTGGCTTTTAAGGCTGGACATTAGAGAGAAATGTTGTCCACACTGATCACACCCATAGGGTTTCTCTCCAGTATGACTTCTCTTGTGTGTTTTAAGATTTCCCATTGTAGAGAAGTGTTGTCCACAATCATCACATCCATATGGTTTCTCTCCAGTGTGAATTCTCTGGTGTGTTTTAAGACTGTCCATTCGAGAGAAGCGTTTATCACACTGATCACATCCATAGGGTTTCTCTCCGGTGTAAATTCTCTGGTGGCCTTTAAGGCTGTCCATTCGAGAGAAATGTTGTCCACACTGATCACACCCATAGGGTTTCTCTCCAGTATGACTTCTCTTGTGTGTTTTAAGATTTCCCATTGTAGAGAAGTGTTGTCCACAATCATCACATCCATATGGTTTCTCTCCAGTGTGAATTCTCTGGTGTGTTTTAAGGTCAGACAACTGAGAGAAGCGTTTACCACACTGATCACATCCATAGGGTTTCTCTCCGGTGTGAATTCTCTGGTGGCCTTTAAGGCTGTCCATTCGAGAGAAATGTTGTCCACACTGATCACATCCATAGGCTTTCTCTCCAGTGTGAATTATCTGGTGGCTTTTAAGGCTGGACATTGTAGGGAAGCGTTTACCACACTGATCACATCCAAAGGGTTTCTCTCCAGTGTGAATGGTCTGGTGTATTTTAAGTCTAGACATTGTAGGGAAGCGTTTACCACACTGATCACAGCAGTGGCATTTTTGCTTAGCCAAGCTTCTTTGTTCATTCACCTCTGGTAGAACAGGGAAGCCAGACTGATGATGCAACACTGAATTGGAAACAAAGACAAAGGAAATGTTGATTAGAGGCATTCCTGGACTTAAAATGTGACCACACGCGATGTACGGACTGCCATCGCGGGGGTGGCAACTGTTGAGGACAGCTGAAAAACTATTTTCTTTGTCCTTTTTTATTTTTCTGTCTAAAATAATCTGAAGCTATATTATTATTCATGTCATGTTAGAGCAGGTCTGAAATAAATGTCAGAGCTGATAGACATATAAATATGAAATAAATGCTTAAACATGTCACTATGTTATAACCATTGGGTTAACCAATGCTAACTAGACATATGGCTTCCCTGCTAAAGTATGCAAATTCCGCTAAAATCCGCCTTTTTGTACACAATCGTTTTGGAAGATAATACTAGTCTTTTACTAACTGGCTAACAGAAATAGCAGAGAAAGAAGTATTAACAACGTAAAAAGTGTGTTTATTTTGGTCCGCCTAAAGCTAATTCATGCTAATGTTCCAGCTGGGGGCACTGGTGACCACAACAATGGAAAATGCGGAAATGGCTTCCTATTTCCAATAGCAGAAGAAGAAGACTCGAATGAATGTAATGTAAACATTGTAACATTATGTCACCATAACGTGGTTATTATTAGTTGCTTTGGAATGTACCTGCCATGAAAATTAAGGTCATAATAACGCAGATCGCATCGATATGTAATATAGCGCGATAATGTACTTGTTTTAGCTACAGGATTGATATCAATATATTAGCTAAATGTAGCTAACGGCTATCGTTGCGGGGTTGCCAGTTTCTGCGAGAGAAATAAGCAACCCGGTATATGAAAACAAGCCCAAAATAGCCGATCTATATGCATACAAACACAAATCTTGTGTCTGGCATAAATTATTTTCAGATGGGGGTCTGCAGACAAATAATAATAATAACAGGCTAATGAAACAGGAAAAGAGGGCACAATTTGTGCTGAGAGTTTGAGAGCAAACTGTCCTGTTGTCTGTTGGTTACTGTTTTTTTTGCATTCATATAGCTCTTTTATTTGTACTCATCTGGAACATTTACATAGGCCTAATTTATCTGCCACTGTTATTTTCCCTTTTTCATACTACAAAATGCCAAATAAATACAGTAGCCTATTTAAAAAAGGAGAGATAACAACATTCTCTAATTGTGTAGACTTATTGTAAATTAAGTAATGCAGATGTTTAACAATTATGTATATCTTGAGTGTAAAATTAAACAAAATTGACCTTTAAGGTTTATTTTTACACTTGATAGTTAAAGATCTAATAAGGGTCCACTTGGTTTCCAACTCTCCATAATCAACTACACTTTAATAACAAGCCCAAATGATCAACTACACTTTATTTTTGTCAAATACATTTGTATTAACAGGTTATAAATTATAAAATTGGTACAGTAGGCCTATGCATTATTTTTCTTTAGAAACAAGGCCAACTAATTATAATAAGCAGACATGGCAACACTGCTGGTTGACTAATGGAGGAATGAAGGGAAAACAGCACCCCCTAAAGTCACAGATCACTGAACTAAAGCTTAGAAGTCCATTTTCTCTGCTTGGTCTTTTTTCCACTACTCCTGCAAGACATTTCTCTATAAGCCATATCTCCAAAACTGGTGGGTCAAACTGAACAACCAATATGTCAATTTGAAGCTATGATTCCCTGCTTTCATATGACAAACGAAAATTCTAAACAATCCAATGGCAGTCCTTCGATGAAATCGTCACAAATAACAAGACATATAGTGTTAAGTGAATGTACCCTATTATCAATTTAGCATCCATTTATAATTCGATTCTACAATCATTTTATATTTTAGAAAATACATGACAACGGGTAGTCAATGCTAAAATAAATCAAAACAAACAAATTACTAGATAAAAATAACATCCTTATGGCATGCTGTATATCCAGTAAGTAAGTAAGTAACTTACAGAGGTCTTGATGATCCTTGGGTGTGTTGAGAGAGTTCATCTTCAGCTGAAGTCTGGAGACCACAGTCAGATGTGATCAGAAAGTATAGATATCCTGGAGGAGTTGTGGAGAACAACTACAAACTCTTCTTATACTAGAGAGCCTGAGGTGGAACCACTAACTGCTTGGTGTTGATTGGCCAAAGAGTGGAACAATACAGTCATCAGCCACCAATCTCAACCTAACAAACTGCTGCATGTGCTCCACCCCTCTCTGACTCCTCCCCCAGGTCATGCTCTATGCAACATTCTAGAAATAAACTGCTAACTGTGAGATTGCTTTGTAAGCTTCATATTTAATATATGAATCTATCTATATCCAATATAGAGTATATGGCTATCTGGATAATATATGTATAGTCTAACAATATTGAATAAGGGGATATTAATTATAAATATAGCTGCAAGCAGCGATACAGCGGGACCAAGATAGAAGAAGAACAATGCGCAATAAGAACAACATGCACAAATGAGACTGACAAGCTGAGTTGTCGGTACCGGGATTTGAACTCACAACCTTGTGGACCAAAGGCGGGAGCTCTACTGACTGACCTACACAGAGACAATATTGTAAACAGTAAAACCATTCAGTGATTTGGTAACAAGAAGGTGTGTCCTCATTTTAGGCATGTCTTTATCCATTACTACAGTGTGTTTTCACGCACAGTTAAAGTGTGTGTGTGTGTGCCTGCCTGCCTGCCTGCCTGCCTGCCTGCCTGCCTGCCTGCGTGCGTGGCTGCGTGGCTGCATGCGTGTGTGTGTTAGGCAGACAATCGTTCATAACCATGGATTTGGATTGAAGATCATCTCTTTAGTTGTTGTGGTGTTTAACATAAGGTGGCTATTATCACACCAGTCTTTAAAGTTATTGATCTCACTGATATAGCCCACAGGGCGTTCAACAATATGTCAAATGTAATCTACTTCAATATTTCTATAGTTGAGTCATCACAAATCTTGCAGCACACAATGCATACACTGAGTTGTCTTTACCCGGATTTGAACACACAACCTTGTGGTCCAACGGCGAGAGCTCTACCAACTGACCTATGCAGACACAGTCAGTTGACTCATTCTAAACAGTAACATCATTCAGTATTCATATAGGTATTAGGTGCAGAAGAAGTTTCACAAAACAGCAATTTTCATTGGTTCACTTAGAAAAAATGTGCTACGATTATTTGTCCGTATAGGTCCACGTGTAGAAGTTTTCGTGCATTTTGAGCAAAGATTCTGGGAGGAGTTACATTTGAACTGTTTTTCATATAATTCAAAATGGCGGGTGATCTTAAGGTCAGAGGTCAAAAGTCAGAAAACGAAGTTGTTCAGCATGAGGAGACACATATGTGTATCAAAGTGTCATTGCCAACGGTCAAACGGTTCATGAGATATGCACGTTCAAAGTTTGCAAGTTTGCAAGTTTTGCATCAATTGAGTGCTATAGCGCCACCATTTGGCCAATCATGATGGGCTTCGCATAGTCACCGTTTGGCATGGTCCTTTATCATGTTGACAAGTTTTGCGAAAACCGACTGCACGGTTCAGTCAGAACAGCTATTTTTGGCGGAAGGAGAAGGAGAAGAAGTACTGATCATATAATTCAAAATGGCGGGTGATCTAAAGGTCAGAGGTCAAAAATCAGAACACGAAAGTTGTTCAGCATGAGGAGACGCATATGGGTATCAAAGTGGCATTGCCAACGGTCAAACGGTTCATGAGCTATGCACGTTCAAAGTTAGCATTTTAAATTGAGCGCTATAGCGCCACCATTTGGCCAATCGTCTTGGGCTTCGCATATTCACCGTTTGGCATGGCCCTCTACCAGATTACCGCGTTTCGCGAAAACCGACTGCACCATTCAGTCAGAACCGCTATTTTTGGCGGAAGAAGGAGAAGAAGAAGAAGGAGAAGGAGAATAAAAAATATAGCTGCAAGCAGTGATAAAGCGGGACCAAGATAGAAGATGAACAATGCGCAATAAGAACAACATGCACAAATGAGACTGACGAGCTGAGTTGTCGGTACCGGGATTTGAACTCACAACCTTGTGGACCGAAGGCGGGAGCTCTACTGATTGAGCTACACAGTGACAAACAGCGACAACATTGTAAACAGTAAAACCATTCAGTGATTTGGTAACAAGAAGGTGTGTCCTCATTTTGGGCATGTCTTTATCCATTACTACAGTGTGTTATCACGCACAGTTAAAGTGCCTGTCTGCCTGCCTGCCTGCCTGCCTGGATCGAAGATCATCTCTTTAGTTTTTGTGGAGTTTAACATAAGGTGGCTATTATCACACCAGTCTTTAAAGTTATTGATCTCACTGATATGGCCCACAGGGCGTTCAACAATATGCACAAATGAGACTCACAGGGTGAGTTGTTGGTACCTGGATTTGAACCAACAATCTTGTGGTCCAAGGGTGAGATCTCTACTGACTGAGCTAGACAGAGACAATCTGTTACTCCATTGTTAACAGGAAAATCATTCAGTGTTAGTTCAGCATAAGTACTCAAACTTTAGTGTGTGTGTGTGTGTGTGTGTGTGTGTGTGTGTGTGTGTGTGTGTGTGTGTGTGTGTGTGTGTGTGTGTGTGTGCGTGCGTGCGCAATTTTCATTGGCTCATAAAAACTTCATTTTTTCACTTAACAAAAATGTGCTACGATTATTCATCCGTATAGGTCCAAAGTTCACGTGTAGAAGTTTTCGTGCATTTTGAGCAAAGATTCTGGAAGGAGTTACATTTGAACTGTTTTTCATATAATTCAAAATGGCGGGTGATCTAAAGGTCAAAAGTCAGAACACGAAAGTTGTTCGGCATGAGGAGACACATATGTGTATCAAAGTGTCATTGCCAACGGTCAAACGGTTCATGAGATATGCACGTTCAAAGTTTGCAAGTTTGCAAGTTTTGCATCAATTGAGTGTTATAGCGCCACCATTTGGCCAATCGTGATGGGCTTCGCATAGTAAAGTGACATAAGCATATGTGTGTATTAGAGACAGAAGAATAATTTTCACAAACCAGCAATTTTCATTGGCTCATAAAAACGTAATCTTTTCACTTAACAAAAATGTGCTAAGATTATTTGTCCGTATAGGTCCAAAGTTCACGTGTAGAAGTTTTCGTGCATTTTGAGCAAAGATTCTGGGAGGAGTTACATTTGAACTGTTTTTCATATAATTCAAAATGGCGGGTGATCTAAAGGTCAGAGGTCAAAAGTCAGAACACGAAAGTTGTTCAGCATGAGGAGACACATATGTGTATCAAAGTGTCATTGCCAACGGTCAAACGGTTCATGAGATATGCACGTTCAAAGTTTGCAAGTTTGCACGTTTTGCATCAATTGAGTGCTATAGCGCCACCATTTAGCCAATCATGATGGGCTTCGCATAGTCACCGTTTGGCATGGTCCTCTATCATGTTGACAAGTTCTGCGAAAACCGACTGCACGGTTCAGTCAGAACAGCTATTTTTGGCGGAAGGAGAAGGAGAAGAAGTACTGATCATATAATTCTGCGTGACTTCTTGGTCCCTAAAAAGTCACTGCGTGACTTCTTGGTCCCTAAATATAGCTGCAAGCAGCGATAAAGCGGGACCAAGATAGAAGAAGAACAATGCGCAATTAGAACAACATGCACAGACTGACGAGCTGAGTTGTCGGTGCCGGGAATTGAACTCACAACCTTGTGGACGGAAGGCGGGAGCTATACTGACTGAGCTGCACAGAGTCAATCAGTGACTACATTGTAAACTGTAAAACCATTCAGTGATTTGGTAACAAGAAGGTGTGTCCTAATTTTGGGCATGTCTTTCCATTACTACAGTGTGTTTTCACGCACAGTTAAAGTGTGTGTGTGTGTGTGTGGGTGTGTGTGTGTGTGTGTGTGTGTGTGTGTGTGTGTGTGTGTGTGTGTGTGTGTGCGCGTGTGTGCGCGTGCGTGGCATGCGTGTGGCATGCGTGGCTGCATGCGTGTGTGTGTGCGGGTGCGCGCGTGCGTGCGTGGCTGCATTGTGTGTGTGTGTGTGTGTGTGTGTGTGTGTGTGTGTGTGTGTGTGCGTGCGTGCGTGCGTGCGTGCGTGCGTGCGTGCGTGCGTGCGTGCGTGCGTGCGTGCGTGCGTGCGTGCGTGCGTGCGTGCGTGCGTGCGTGCGTGCGTGCGTGCGTGCCTGGCTGCATGCGTGCGTGCGTGCGTGCGTGGCTGCATGCGTGTGTTAGGCAGACAATCGTTCATAACCATGGATTTGGATTGAAGATCATCTCTTTAGTTTTGGTGGTGTTTAACATAAGGTGGCTATTATCACACCAGTCTTTAAAGTTATTGATCTCAGAGGTCAAAAGTCAGAACACGAAAGTTGTTCGGCATGAGGAGACACATACGTGTATCAAAGTGTCATTGCCAACGGTCAAACGGTTCATGAGATATGCACGTTCAAAGTTTGCAAGTTTGCAAGTTTTGCATCAATTGAGTGCTATAGCGCCACCATTTGGCCAATCTTGATGGGCTTCGCATAGTAAAGTGACATAAGCATATGTGTGTATTAGAGGCAGAAGAATAATTTTCACAAACCAGCAATTTGAATTGGCTCTTAAAAACTTCATTTTTTCACTTAACAAAAATGTGCTACGATTATTTGTCCGTATAGGTCCAAAGTTCACGTGTAGAAGTTTTCGTGCATTTTGAGCAAAGATTCTGGGAGGAGTTACATTTGAACTGTTTTTCATATAATTCCAAATGGCGGATGATCTAAAGGTCAGAGGTCAAAAGTCAGAACACGAAAGTTGTTCGGCATGAGGAGACACATATGTGTATCAAAGTGTCATTGCCAACGGTCAAACGGTTCATGAGATATGCACGTTCAAAGTTTGCAAGTTTGCAAGTTTTGCATCAATTGAGTGCTATAGCACCACCATTTGGCCAATCATGATGGGCTTCGCATAGTCACCGTTTGGCATGGTCCTCTATCATGTTGACAAGTTTTGCGAAAACCGACTGCACGGTTCAGTCAGAACAGCTATTTTTGGCGGAAGGAGAAGAAGAAGAAGTACTGATCATATAATTCAAAATGGCGGGTGATCTAAAGGTCAGAGGTCAAAAGTCAGAACACGAAAGTTGTCATTGCCAACGGTCAAACGGTTCATGAGCTATGCACGTTCAAAGTTAGCATTTTCAATTGAGCGCTATAGCGCCACCATTTGGACAATCGTCTTGGGCTTCGCATATTCACCGTTTGGCATGGCCCTCTACCAGATTACCGCGTTTCGCGAAAACCGACTGCACCATTCAGTCAGAACAGCTATTTTTGGCGGAAGAAGAAGGAGAAGAAGAAGAAGGAGAAGAAGAAGAAAAATAAACACAAAAACAAATATAGCTGCAAGCAGCGATAAAGCGGGACCAAGATAGAAGAAGAACAATGCGCAATAAGAACAACACGCACAAATGAGACCGACGAGCTGAGTTGTCGGTGCCGGGATTTGAACTCGCAACCTTGTGGACCGAAGGCGGGAGCTCTACTGACTGACCTACACAGAGACAATCAGTGACTATATTGTAAACAGTAAAACCATTTAGTGATTTGGTAACAAGAAGGTGTGTCCTCATTTTAGGCATGTCTTGTGTGTGTGTGTGTGTGCGTGCGTGCGTGCGTGCGTGCGTGCGTACGTGCGTGCGTGCCGGCCTGCCTGCCTGCCTGCCTGCCTGCCTGCCTGCCTGCGTGCGTGCCTGCCTGCCTGCCTGCCTGCCTGCCTGCCTGCCTGCCTGCCCCTGCCTGCCTGCCTGCCTGCGTGCGTGCGTGCGTGCGTGCGTGCGTGCGTGCGTGCGTGGCTGCATGCGTGTGTGTGTTAGGCAGACAATCGTTCATAACCATGGATTTGGATTGAAGATCATCTCTTTAGTTTTTGTTGTGTTTAACATAAGGTGGCTATTATCACACCAGTCTTTAAAGTTATTGATCTCACTGATATAGCCCACAGGGCGTTCAACAATATGTACAAATAAGACTGACAAGCTGAGTTGTCAGTAGCTGGATTTGAACACACAACCTTGCGGTCCAAGGGCAAGAGCTCGACTGACTGAGCTACACGGAGACGATCAGATACTCCATTGTTAACAGGAAAATCATTCAGTGTTAGTTCAGCATAAGTACTCAAACTTTGGTGTGTGTGCGTGCGCGCGCAATTTTCATTGGCTCATAAAAACGTCATTTTTTCACTTAGAAAAAATGTGCTACGATTATTTGTCCGTATCGGTCCAAAGTTCACGTGTAGAAGTTTTCGTGCATTTTGAGCAAAGATTCTGGGAGGAGTTACATTTGAACTGTTTTTCATATAATTCAAAATGGCGGGTGATCTAAAGGTCAGAGGTCAAAAGTCAGAACACGAAAGTCGTTCGGCATGAGGAGACACATATGTGTATCAAAGTGTCATTGCCAACGGTCAAACGGTTCATGAGATATGCACGTTCAAAGTTTGCAAGTTTGCAAGTTTTGCATCAATTGAGTGCTATAGCGCCACCATTTGGCCAATCGTGATGGGCTTCGCATAGTTAAGTGACATAAGCATATGTGTGTATTAGAGGCAGAAGAAAAAAATTCACAAAACAGCAATTTTTATTGGTTCATAAAAACTTAATCTTTTCACTTAGAAAAAATGTGTTACGATTATTTGTCCGTATAGGTCCAAAGTTCACGTGTAGAAGTTTTCGTGCATTTTGAGCAAAGATTCTGGGAGGAGTTACATTTGAACTGTTTTTCATATAATTCAAAATGGCGGGTGATCTAAAGGTCAGAGGTCAAAAGTCAGAACACAAGAGTTGTTCGGCATGAGGTGACACATATGTGTATCAAAGTGTCATAGCTAACGGTCAAACGGTTCATGAGATATGCACGTTCAAAGTTTGCAAGTTTTGCACGTTTTGCATCAATTGAGTGCTATAGCGCCACCATTTGGCCAATCGTCATGGGCTTCGCATAGTCACCGTTTGGCATGGTCCTCTATCATGTTGACAAGTTTTGCGCAAACCGACTGCACGGTTCAGTCAGAACAGCTATTTTTGGCAGAAGGAGAATAAAATAAAGTACTGATCATATAATTCAAAATGGCGGGTGATCTAAAGGTCAGAGGTCAAAAGTCAGAACACGAAAGTTGTTCAGCACGAGGAGACGCATATGGGTATCAAAGTGTCATTGCCAACGGTCAAACGGTTCATGAGCTATGCACGTTCAAAGTTAGCATTTTTAATTGAGCGCTATAGCGCCACCATTTGGCCAATCGTCTTGGGCGTCGCATATTCACCGTTTGGCATGACCCTCTACCAGATTACCGCGTTTCGCGAAAACCGACTGCACCATTCAGTCAGAACAGCAATTTTTGGCGGAAGAAGGAGAAGGAGAAGAAGAAGGAGAAGAAGAAAAATAAACACAAAAACAAAGAGTGACCAAAGTCACTGCGTGACTTCTTGGTCCCTAAATATAGCTGCAAGCAGCGATAAAGCGGGACCAAGATAGAAGAAGAACAATGCGCAATAAGAACAACATGCACAAATGAGACTGACGAGCCGAGTTGTCGGTACCGGGATTTGAACTCGCAACCTTGTGGACCGAAGGCGGGAGCTCTACTGACTGACCTACACAGAGACAATCAGTGACTATATTGTAAACAGTAAAACCATTCAGTGATTTGGTAACAAGAAGGTGTGTCCTCATTTTGGGCATGTCTTTATCAATTACTACAGTGTGTTTTCACGCACAGTTAAAGTGTGTGTGTGTGTGCGTGCGTGCCTGCCTGCCTGCCTGCCTGCCTCTGCCTGTGTGCGTGCGTGCGTGCGTGCGTGCGTGCCTGCGTGCCTGCCTGCCTGCCTGCCCCTGCTTGCCTGCCTGCGTGCGTGCGTGCGTGCGTGCGTGCCTGTCTGCCTGCCTGCCTGCCTGCCTGCGTGCGTGCGTGCGTGCGTGCGTGGCTGCATGGGTGTGTGTGTGTTAGGCAGACAATCGTTCATAACCATGGATTTGGATTGAAGATCATCTCTTTAGTTTTTGTGGTGTTTAACATAAGGTGGCTATTATCACACCAGTCTTTAAAGTTATTGATCTCACTGATATAGCCCACAGGGCGTTCAACAATATGTCAAATGTAATCTACTTCAATATTTCTATAGTTGAGTCATCACAAATCTTGGAGCACACTCATGCATACACTGACTTGTCTTTACCCGGATTTGAACACACAACCTTGTGGTCCAACGGCGAGAGCTCTACCAACTGAGCTATGCAGACACAGTCAGTTGACTCATTCTAAACAGTAACATCATGCAGTATTCATATAGGTATTGGGTGCAGAAGAAGTTTCACAAAACAGCAATTTTCATTTGTTCATAAAAACTTCATTTTTTCACTTAGAAAAAAATGTGCTACGATTATTTGTCCGTATAGGTCCAAAGTTCACGTTTAGAAGTTTTCGTGCATTTTGAGCAAAGATTCTGGGAGGAGTTACATTTGAACTGTTTTTCATATAATTCAAAATGGCGGGTGATCTAAAGGTCAGAGGTCAAAAGTCAGAACAAGGAAGTTGTTCGGCATGAGGAGACACATATGTGCATCAAAGTGTCATTGCCAACGGTCAAACGGTTCATGAGATATGCACGTTCAAAGTTTGCAAGTTTGCAAGTTTTGCATCAATTGAGTGCTATAGCGCCACCATTTGGCCAATCGTGATGGGCTTCGCATAGTAAAGTGACATAAGCATATGTGTGTATTAGAGGCAGAAGAATAATTTTCACAAAACAGCAATTTTTATTGGTTCATAAAAACTTCATTTTTTCACTTAGAAAAAATGTGCTACGATTATTTGTCCGTATAGGTCCAAAGTTCACGTGTAGAAGTTTTCGTGCATTTTGAGCAAAGATTCTGGGAGGAGTTACATTTGAACTGTTTTTCAAATAATTCAAAATGGCGGGTGATCTAAAGGTCAGAGGTCAAAAGTCAGAACAAGGAAGTTGTTCGGCATGAGGAGACACATATGTGCATCAAAGTGTCATTGCCAACGGTCAAACGGTTCATGAGATATGCACGTTCAAAGTTTGCAAGTTTGCAAGTTTTGCATCAATTGAGTGCTATAGCGCCACCATTTGGACAATCATGATGGGCTTCGCATAGTCACCGTTTGGCATGGTCCTCTATCATGTTGACAAATTTTGCGCAAACCGACTGCATGGTTCAGTCAGAACAGCTATTTTTGGCGGAAGGAGAATAAAATAAAGTACTGATCATATAATTCAAAATGGCGGGTGATCTAAAGGTCAGAGGTCAAAAGTCAGAACACGAAAGTTGTTCAGCATGAGGATACGCATATGGGTATCAAAGTGTCATTGCCAACGGTCAAACGGTTCATGAGCTATGCACGTTCAAAGTTAGCATTTTAAATTGAGCGCTATAGCGCCACCATTTGGTCAATTGTCTTGGGCTTCGCATATTCACCGTTTGGCATGGCCCTCTACCAGATTACAGCGTTTCGCGAAAACCGACTGCACCATTCAGTCAGAACAGCTATTTTTGGCGGAAGAAGGAGAAGGAGAAGAAGAAAAATAAACACAAAAACAAGTAGTGACCAAAGTCACTGCGTGACTTCTTGGTCCCTAAATATAGCTGCAAGCAGCGATAAAGCGGGACCAAGATAGAAGAAGAACAATGCGCAATAAGAACAACACGCACAAATGAGACCGACGAGCTGAGCTGTCGGTACCGGGATTTGAACTCGCAACCTTGTGGACCGAAGGCGGGAGCTCTACTGACTGACCTACACAGAGACAATCGGTGACTACATTGTAAACAGTAAAACCCTTCAGTGTTTTGGTAACAAGAAGGTGTGTCCTCATTTTGGGCATGTCTTTATCCATTACTACAGTGTGTTTTCACGCACAGTTAAAGTGTGTGTGTGTGTGTGTGTGTGTGCGTGCCTGCCTGCCTGCCTGCCTGCCTGCCTGCCTGCCTGCCTGCGTTCGTGCGTGCGTGCGTGCGTGCGTGTGTGCGTGCGTGCGTACAAACTTATCTTTGTGTGTGTGTGTGCGCGTGCGTGCGTGCGTGCAAACTTCTCTTTGTGTGTGTGTGTGTGTGTGTGTGTGTGCGTGTGTGCGTGCGTGCGTGCGTGCGTGCGTGCGTGCGTGCGTGCGTGCGTGCGTGCGTGCGTGCGTACGTGCGTGCGTGCGTGGCTGCATGCGTGTGTGTGTTAGGCAGACATTCGTTCATAACCATGGATTTGGATTGAAGATCATCTCTTTAGTTTTTGTGGTGTTTAACATAAGGTGGCTATTATCACACCAGTCTTTAAAGTTATTGATCTCACTGATATAGCCCACAACAATATGTACAAATAAGACTGACAAGCTGAGTTGTCAGTAGCTGGATTTGAACACACAACCAGTTACTCCATTGTTAACAGGAAAATCATTCACTGTTTGTTCAGCATAAGTACTCAAACTTTAGTGTGTGTGTGTGTGTGTGTGTGTGCGTGCGCGCGCAATTTTCATTGGCTCATAAAAACTTCATTTTTTCACTTAGAAAAAATGTGCTACGATTATTTGTCCGTATAGGTCCAAAGTTCACGTGTAGAAGTTTTCGTGCATTTTGAGCAAAGATTCTGGGAAGAGTTACAGTTGAACTGTTTTTCAAATAATTCAAAATGGCGGGTGATCTAAAGGTCAGAGGTCAAAAGTCAGAACAAGGAAGTTGTTCGGCATGAGGAGACACATATGTGCATCAAAGTGTCATTGCCAACGGTCAAACGGTTCATGAGATATGCACGTTCAAAGTTTGCAAGTTTGCAAGTTTTGCATCAATTGAGTGCTATAGCGCCACCATTTGGCCAATCATGATGGGCTTCGCATAGTCACCGTTTGGCATGGTCCTCTATCATGTTGACAAACAAATACAAATACTATTTGTCTTCCAAAACACAAACTGCCACCCACCCCCTAAAATTATTGCAAACAGTCTTCATAATTAGTACACAAGCCTTCACATCTTGTCTTTTACAAGTATAATACCGCACACCCTGTACGCACACCCCAACTTTAGTCAAGTCAAGTCAATTTTATTTATATAGCACATTTAAAAACAACAGCAGTTGACCCAAAGTGCTTTCCAGAGAACAGGTAGACCGTAGTCTATCACATTGCAATAGTAGAACAAACAAACAAAATAACAACAAAAACAATGAACAACAATAAACAATAAAATAAAATAAAATATGTGTGGAAGATTATTCCAAAGTGTATAATAGATTTGAAGGGGGGACTGCAATGAGTTTGAGAGTGGAGGATCTGAGTGTCCTGGTGGTAGGGGGAGCAGTTATTAGTTCAGAAATATAGGAAGGGGCAAGGCCGTTTAGGGATTTAAATACAGGACCCTCTGTAGGCGGGAGATGGCGGAGTGGACTTTAGAAGACAGTGGTGGGGTTTCTGTACAGGACTGGTCAAGGCCTAACAACAAATTAGTATATTGTCAAATCCTCAAAATCTCATAGCCAATTGTGCTCTATTGTTCTCATTTAATCGCTTATCTATATTTACAGTGAAATCCCATTGTGTAATGTGTAGGCCTGTGTGCAGAAACATGTGTCATAGTGTAATAAGGCATTATTAATTCATGGTAATGCTGCGTTCACATGGGCAGATGCAAGCAGATACAGTCTACCATTCATTGTCAATGGAAGCCAGCATGAAGATACAAAGATGCATCTGACGTTTGTGGCTGCTGCGAAAGCTACAAAGCTACACAATGAAGCGGAGCTGGGTTCAACTTCCGGATGCAAAGGTACATAATCTGTAGCTGCAATGACACACGTGATATATACACCGACACCGACTTTTGTCATCAGGGGCGTCAATATAGCTGGGGGGTGGAGCCGGGGGAAAGTTCAGAGTTCTCCCAACCGGAATAAACAAGTGTTGGGTTTTCAAAGACAGATGCTTTAAATACTACTAATTTAAAAGTAGGCGTCATGGCTTGCCAGATCACAGGCACAGATCCTTGTTGCCACTCGACAAGGAACGCTACTTTAGAAAATGAAACAAGCTAGAGGCCGATTGTAATGTTTTTCTTGACTGCATGGGCATGATCCAGCACAACACAATGGACTGATATATTCGCTATATGGTAAGAGACACTTTTCTATAGATATGATCACTGAAACTTATCATAATATATACATTTTAAAAAGCCATTAATTCATCAATGATGTTTTAGTGAATTCCAAGTAGACTACCGACACCATTCGTTTCGACCGCACAACGATGGCTCCGTGCCAAGTTCCAACTGTCTCTAAACTACTTAGAATTCACTACAATGTGTTCTATAAACATTATTGATGACTTAATGGCTGTTGGTTTTTGATATTACGTTAAGTTTAATTGATCATATCTATATAGTGTCTCTACCAGGCGAGTAAACACTGCGCCGCGGTAACACAATGTTTTGTAACATGGAGGGAGAGGGAGATCGATGTCCGATTTCAGTGGTGGTTATGCTTGTGCAACTTGACGCTGCAATAAAGTATAATTAGATAAGGATACTCTGACTATAAACCACTTGAACCCCAGGACCCCAGCATAAACAAAAAATCTACAAACAACGCGTCGCAGCGCGCTGTGAGCTCATGGTAGCCCTGGCCTGGACTGAAGTGTTTTACACAAATGTTCCGATTACAAATATAAAGTGCTCACCCCAGGACCATAGATGTTACAATTTTGCTAGTTCGGGAATAAGTACCGGTATCTTCCATATTGTTCAATAAAAAGCTGTTTAATCAGTTTATGGCCATGCGCCCCTATCGGTTGGTGCATTATAACTCTGATAAAATGGTCACCGATCGGATAAAAATGCTTTTTATTGAACAATGCGGAAGACACGGGTGCTATTACCCACCCGACGAGGATTGTAACATCCATGGCTCTGGGGTGAGCACTTTATATTTGAAATCTGAACATGTATGTAGACGTTAACGTTCTAAATGGGAAAAGTGCATAAAACAGGTTGAAGTTCCGCCATGACAGACGAGCGCCATGTGAACCATGGCTAAATCGTCTCGTATACGTAATAATAAGTCAACTTTCCGAGGGCGAGTGTTCCAGATGTCTTTCTGATGGATTTTTCTTGGCTGTCAATATTTCTATCATCCAACACATCGCTCTGAACGTGATCCAAAGGATCATACGCTATTATAACTATATGGGGAAGACCATTTTGTTTACCCCGGGCTAAAACCAGATGTGACATTTGTGGGTGTTCCTGTCTACGATCGTGTCAATGTATACTATTCTATGCTATACATATGTAGGCTACTATGAAGTGCTAAGACTACATACAATGCAATTCTAGTGCTGTCTACATATCATGCTATAAGTATGTATCAGATGCTATCCAAGTCTACAAAAGTGCTATCTAAGGGGGTAGGGTAAGTGCTACGGGCCATGATGGAGTCTGAAAAGGTGCATTCCATAGTTTTGGAGCCAGAAGGGGGAAGAGTTTGGGACGTGTGGAGCATTGTCCCGGCGTTTTTAGTGAGGGTACTGCAGCTTCCCTGCGTTGGCTTAGCTTTGTACCTGAGAAACACCACAGGGTGAACCACCGCTATGTAACGCTCCACACAGATACAACACTGGAATGATGGAACAGGGAACCAGAAAAAAACACTAGAAGTAATGCGAAAAAACCCTGAACAAAATGAATGTGCATGTGAAGAGCCATGCATGCAAAGTAAAAGACAGAGGCCAGGGAAGAGATGGTCACATATACGATCAAGTTGAGATAGAAGAACTCGGAGGCGATCGTCCCACCAGCTCCATTCAGTATCAGCCACAGAACGTAGCTGTTGATGGGGAGACCTAACCTGACTCCGCCAGATGGGGCAGCAGAGAGTACCCAGTGTACTCTCTGCTGCCCCATCTGGCGGAGTCAGGTTAGGGAAGACCCAGGATGAGCTTGATGGAGTTGATAGCAGTGGTATAAAGACGCCATATCATGGATGGACACTGAATCTTATATGATATTGTTTATTAATCTTCTCACATTGTTTATTACACAGACATGGAGAGCCCTGTGACTGAACAAACACTCTATTACAATGAGTATATCAGAATATAGATCTTTAACCGCTTAACAAACAAACAAACACACAATAGTCCCATGCTTAACACAGAGCCTAAAGTGATTTCACTTATACACCCATGCAGGGCGCCACACCTGCTACATACTGTACATATGTCACTGATCATGTGCAGCAAATGATGTACAAATATAACCAAGTTCCCTAGTTGATTCATACAATGGGAAGCTCCAAGCAATGTCTCTTTTCACAGACAACTCCAGCCATGACAATAATTCCACAGTATTCACATATATCCAACGGGTTACAGTAGTTTGTTGTTGTCTTCTATGTCTTCAAGGTAGAGCAGGGGACAACGACGTGAAGCACTGGACAAAGTTATTTTGATTTATGTTCTGACAGTTAGTTTGTGCAAGGAGTCCAGTATTTATAGGTGGTGGGTTGATTGTAGCAGAGTTCACAGGTTTGTAATTGGCTGGGCTGATGAGAGTGGAACCAGGTGTGTAACTAGGACTGAGGGCTGCAATGGGAAGTGGGAGTGGCTGAAGTGGAAACACAGACACAACTGGGCAGAGGGAGAGATACAGAAAGAGAGGAATAAACAGGCAGAGGGCCAGACCATGACAATACTAAACTTACGTACAATCATGTTTGCTTGTGCATATCACATTCTACGTTGCCTGTAGATGTCCCTATCATCAGATAGGTCATTTGTTAAATAATGGCTTGACGTACTTGACCTCACCACGAAACTTAAGGGCTGTACCAGACAGAAAAAAGACTGGAAATAAAAAGTTTACTCTCTTCCTTCACATCTTGTCTTTTACAAGTATACTACCCCACACCCTAAGTTGCAATGGAAGTTCAATTTGTTTCGACTTTAGAAGACAGTGGTGGGTCTTCTGTACAGGACTGGTCAAGGCCTAACAACAAATTAGTATATTGTCAAATCCTCAAAGTCTCATAGCAAATTGTGCTCTATTGTTCTCATTTAATCGCTTATCTATATTTACAGTGAAATTCCATTGTGTAATGTGTAGGCCATGTGTCCATAGTGTAAGGCATTATTAATTCATGACCAGGATAAGTCAGGATAAATCAGGATACGTCATTATCCGTATAATAATCATATCCTATATCCATCATTACATTGCTATTAACAACAGAGACACAATAACAGCAACAACTGTATTTGTGTAAACCTGGAAAACCTGGACAACTTTAAGTCATTGTTCAGGTTGTGTTGCTCTGAGGGAATGAGGAGCATGCAGGTGTTAAAATGTAAACAGGCTAAATGATGATGGCTGATGCTTCATTCACTATAGACAATGCATTCAAATGCAGAGATTAAACGTGTTAATGGTCACTGGTTGTCTGGCATTGGACAGATCACCTGTTAATGATCACATTATGGATGAACTGAGACCATGTTACACCTCTTTGAGTTTCAACAGAACTACAGAAATAGGTCTATGACACAGAACTTATTATTATTATCATCCTTTGTGAAATGTTAAAGGTGCTGTAACTTGTAAGGGATATGTTTTGTTAAAATAGCTCTACTAATCATTGCTATATTGTTTGTTCAGTAACAGAGGTCTTCCCACGTCTCCATACCCATTTCACTAACATAATTATTACTATTTCATAATGTGAAATGTGTTGACCAGTAATTGACCAGTACTATGAAGAGAATAAGGCCCATGGGCCAAATCTGAAATGGTAACCAGAGAATTGGCCATTTGAGATGCATGATCTGAGTAGGAAAGAGAGAGAATACATCGTGATGTCAACGTGCAATGTCAAATATAAAATAAAAAGAGACAGAAATGCCTCATAAAGTAGAAAAAAATAATTAAAAGTAATACAAATCACTCAATGTCAGTGTTTTCAATGAATCTGATGAAAGGAGATGTAGTTCGCACACTGGCCTTGAGCTCAACATTTTTATTTCATGGAGAAGAGGATACAACGTTTCGACCCCTTCGGGTCTTCGTCAGGATATGTTCAATTAATCTAACATGGTTAAAATGGTGTTTGAAAATACAATGGGAAGCTTGTATATGGACGTCTGTGACTCCTTTCATATATTTGACCAATGGCTGTAGCCATAATATATAAGGTACACAATATGTATTTTTTATGTTTTATTTCATCCATACTTACACATGCATGTACAAAATGTGATTACGTGCTAATTTCTTCCCTGTCACAGACAATGTGTCATTAATGTGTAATTTAAAATGTCTTGAAAATGTCCAATAAGAAAATCAACAAAAAATCATTTGGGTTTCTCTCCAGTGTGAATTCTCTGGTGGCTTTTAAGGTTTGCCATTTGAGAGAAGTGTTGTCCACAATCATCACATCCATATGGTTTCTCTCCAGTGTGAATTCTCTGGTGTGTTTTAAGACTGTCCATTCGAGAGAAGCGTTTATCACACTGATCACATCCATAGGGTTTCTCTCCAGTGTGAATTCTCTGGTGTGTTTTAAGATTTCCCATTATAGAGAAGTGTTGTCCACACTCATCACATCCATAGGGTTTCTCTCCAGTGTGAATTCTCTGGTGTGTTTTAAGATTTCCCATTATAGAGAAGTGTTGTCCACACTCATCACATCTATAGGGTTTATCTCCAGTATGAATTTTCTGGTGTGTTTTAAGGCTTGACATTTGAGAGAAGTGTTGTCCACATTGATCACATCCATAGGGGTTCTCTCCTGTGTGAATTCTCTGGTGGCGTTTAAGGCTGGACATTTCAGAGAAATGTTGTCCACACTGATCACATCCATAGGGTTTCTCTCCAGTATGAATTTTCTGGTGTGTTTTAAGGCTTGACATTTGAGAGAAGTGTTGTCCACATTGATCACATCCATAGGCTTTCTCTCCAGTGTGAATTATCTGGTGGCTTTTAAGGCTGGACATTAGAGAGAAATGTTGTCCACACTGATCACATCCATAGGGTTTCTCTCCAGTATGAATTTTCTGGTGTGTTTTAAGGCTGTCCATTCGAGAGAAGCGTTTACCACACTGATCACATCCATAGGCTTTCTCTCCAGTATGAATTATCTTGTGTGTTTTAAGATTTCCCATTGTAGAGCAGTGTTGTCCACAATCATCACATCCATATGGTTTCTCTCCAGTGTGAATTCTCTCGTGTCTTTTAAGATCAGACAACTGAGAGAAGCGTTTACCACACTGATCACATCCAAAGGGTTTCTCTCCAGTATGAATTATCTTGTGTGTTTTAAGATGTCCCATTGTAGAGAAGTGTTGTCCACAATCATCACATCCAAAGGGTTTCTCTCCAGTGTGAATTCTCTGGTGTGTTTTAAGTCTAGACATTGTAGGGAAGCGTTTACCACACTGATGACAGCAGTGGCATTTTTGCTTAGCCAAGCTTCTTTGTTCATTCACCTCTGGTAGAACAGGGAAGCCAGACTGATGATGCAACACTGAATTGGAAACAAAGACAAAGGAAATGTTGTTTAGAGGCATTCCTGGACTTAAAATGTGACCACACGCGATGTACGGACTGCCATTGCGGGGGTGGCAACTGTTGAGGACAGCTGGAAAACTATTTTCTTTGTCCTTTTTTATTTTTCTGTCTAAAATAATCTGAAGCTATATTATTATTCATGTCATGTTAGCGCAGGTCTGAAATAAATGTCAGAGCTGATAGACATATAAATATGAAATAAATGCTTAAACATGTCACTATGTCTAATGTTATAACCATTGGGTTAACCAATGCTAACTAGACATACGGCTTCCCTGCTAAAGTATGCAAATTCCGCTAAAATCCGCCTTTTTGTACACAATCGTTTTGGAAGATAATACTAGTCTTTTACTAACTGGCTAACAGAAATAGCAGAGAAAGAAGTATTAACAACGTAAAAAGTGTGTTTATTTTGGTCCGCCTAAAGCTAATTCATGCTAATGTTCCAGCTGGGGGCACTGGTGACCACAACAATGGAAAATGCGGAAATGGCTTCCTATTTCCAATAGCAGAAGAAGAAGACTCGAATGAATGTAATGTAAACATTGTAACATTATGTCACCATAACGTGGTTATTATTAGTTGCTTTGGAATGTACCTGCCATGAAAATTAAGGTCATAATAACGCAGATCGCATCGATATGTAATATAGCGCGATAATGTACTTGTTTTAGCTACAGGATTGATATCAATATATTAGCTAAATGTAGCTAACGACTATCGTTGCGGGGTTGCCAGTTTCTGCGAGAGAAATAAGCAACCCGGTATATGAAAACAAGCCCAAAATAAGTTCAAATCCCGGTACCGACAACAAATAGCCGATCTATATGCATACAAACAACAAATCTTGTGTCTGGCATAAATTATTTTCAGATGGGGGTCTGCAGACAAATAATAATAATAACAGGCTAATGAAACAGGAATTAAGAGAAGAGCCAAGAGGGCACAATTTGTGCTGGGAGAGTTTGAGAGCAAACTGTCCTGTTGTCTGTTGGTTACTGTTTTTTTTGCATTCATATAGCTCTTTTATTTGTACTCATCTGGAACATTTACATAGGCCTAATTTATCTGCCACTGTTATTTTCCCTTTTTCATACTACAAAATGCCAAATAAATACAGTAGCCCATTTAAAAAAGGAGAGATAACAACATTCTCTAATTGTGTAGACTTATTGTAAATTAAGTAATGCAGATGTTTAACAATTATGTATATCTTGAGTGTAAAATTAAACAAAATTGACCTTTTAAGGTTTCTTTTTACACTTGATAGTTAAAGATCTAATAAGGGTCCACTTGGTTACCAACTCTCCATAATCAACTACACTTTAAAAACAAGCCCAAATGATCAACTACACTTTATTTTTGTCAAATACATTTTTATTAACAGGTTATAAATTATAAAATTGGTACAGTAGGCCTATGCATTATTTTTCTTTAGAAACAAGGCCAACTAATTATAATAAGCAGACATGGCAACACTGCTGGTTGACTAATGGAGGAATGAAGGGAAAACAGCGCCCCCTAAAGTCACAGATCACTGAACTAAAGCTTAGAAGTCCATTTTCTCTGCTTGGTCTTTTTTCCACTACTCCTGCAAGACATTTCTCTATAAGCCATATCTCCAAAACTGGTGGGTCAAACTGAACAACCAATATGTCAATTTGAAGCTATGATTCCCTGCTTTCATATGACATGACAAAACGAAAATTCAACGTCACAAATAGCAAGACCTATAGTGTTAAGTTAATGTACCCCATTATCAATTTAGCATCCATTTATAATTCGATTCTACAATCATTTTATATTTTAGAAAATACATGACAACGGTAGTCAATGCTAAAATAAATCAAAACAAACAAATTACTAGATAAAAAGAACATCCTTATGGCATGCTGTATATCCATATAGACACAGTAAGTAACTTACAGAGGTCTTGATGATCCTTGGGTGTGTTGAGAGAGTTCATCTTCAGCTGAAGTCTGGAGTCCACAGTCAGTTGTGATCAGAAATGTATAGATATCCTGGAGGAGTTGTGGAGAACAACTACAAACTCTTCTTATACTGGAGAGCCTGAGGTGGAACCACTAACTGCTTGGTGTTGATTGGCCAAAGAGTGGAACAATACAGTCATCAGCCACCAATCTCAACCTAACAAACTGCTGCATGTGCTCCACCCCTCTCTGACTCCTCCCCCAGGTCATGCTCTATGCAACATTCTAGAAATAAACTGCTAACTGTGAGATTGCTTTGTAAGCTTCATATTTAATATATGAATCTATCTATATCCAATATAGAGTATCTGGCTATCTGGATAATATATGTATAGTCTAACAATATTGAATAAGTGGATATTAATTATAAATATAGCTGCAAGCAGCGATAAAGCGGGACCAAGATAGAAGAAGAACAATGCGCAATAAGAACAACATGCACAAATGAGACTGACGAGCTGAGTTGTCGGTTCCGGGATTTGAACTCACAACCTTGTGGACCTTGGTAACAAGAAGGTGTGTCCTCATTTTAGGCATGTCTTTATCCATTACTACAGTGTGTTTTCACGCACAGTTAAAGTGTGTGTGTGTGTGTGTGTGTGTGTGTGTGTGTGTGTGTGTGTGTGTGTGTGTGTGTGTGTGTGTGTGTGTGTGTGTGTGTGTGTGTGTGTGTGTGTGTGTGTGTGTGCCTGCCTGCCTGCCTGCGTGCGTGCATGGCTGCGTGGCTGCATGCGTGTGTGTGTTAGGCAGACAATCGTTCATAACCATAGATTTGGATTGAAGATCATCTCTTTAGTTGTTGTGGTGTTTAACATAAGGTGGCTATTATCACACCAGTCTTTAAAGTTATTGATCTCAATGATATAGCCCACAGGGCGTTCAACAATATGTCAAATGTAATCAACTTCAATATTTCTATAGTTGAGTCATCACAAACCTTGCAGCACACAATGCATAGACTGAGTTGTCTTTACCCGGATTTGAACACACAACCTTGTGGTCCAACGGCGAGAGCTCTACCAACTGAGCTATGCAGACAGTCAGTTGACTCATTCTAAACAGTCACATCATTCAGTATTCATATAGGTATTAGGTGCAGAAGAAGTTTCACAAAACAGCAATTTTCATTGGTTCATAAAAACTTCATTTTTTCACTTAGAAAAAATGTGCTACGTTTATTTGTCCGTATAGGTCCAAAGTTCACGTGTAGAAGTTTTCGTGCATTTTGAGCAAAGATTCTGGGAGGAGTTACATTTGAACTGTTTTTCATATAATTCAAAATGGCGGGTGATCTAAAGGTCAGAGGTCAAAAATCAGAACACGAAAGTTGTTCAGCATGAGGAGACGCATATGGGTATCAAAGTGTCATTGCCAACGGTCAAACTGTTCATGAGCTATGCACGTTCAAAGTTAGCATTTTAAATTGAGCGCTATAGCACCACCATTTGGCCAATCGTCTTGGGCTTCGCATATTCACCGTTTGGCATGGCCCTCTACCAGATTACCGCGTTTCGCGAAAACCGACTGCACCATTCAGTCAGAACAGCTATTTTTGGCGGAAGAAGGAGAAGGAGAAGGAAAAATATAGCTGCAAGCAGCGATAAAGCGGGACCAAGATAGAAGATGATATTACAATCCTTAGTGGTCTAGGGGTGGAAAAGGATGCAATACTGTTGGCGAGTGAAGATTCGCTTTATTAATGGCCTTTTAAAGGTCAACTTAACGTACAAAGTTACATGAATTTACATTTCAACTTAACAGACAATGAACCCTGGCACAAACCAATAAACAATCAAAATACTTCTAACCTAACGTTTAAGTACACACTCACTTACCTAACATAAAATAAGGACAATTGAGATCAAGTATAATCTTACTACTCTAATCTAGCCTCTATCAAAAGTGACTGTTACAAAAAGCTGGTGCCAGTAGTTCTACAAATAAAGTTGAACTGCTTAACAGTAATCGGACAGGAATCAGTCAACCAACGGCTGCCCTGAAACTCTTCATTTTAACAGTCTTCTAGCAAGTTCAACATTTACCAAACGTAACATCACAGAACATTAGAGTGCCGAAGGGTGTGTAGGCCACGCACCTGGTGACACCAAACTTTTGGGCACCAGCCTATAGACCACACACCCACCATCTCCATGGACAGTGTCTAACACACTGCCCAACGCACACAGCTGATAGCAGTTCTTAAATAGGGCCCAGGTGGACAGTCTTCTTCTGATGATTGGCCGAGCTTGATGAGGCCACACGAAGCAGGTAGGTCTCCTCCCACACACAGGACCTGAGACTGAGGGCTGCAGTCAGTAACAAACTACATACTTGCACACACACACACACACACACACACACACACACACACACACACACACACACACACACACACACACACACACACACACACACACGTGAGTGTAACACCCCCTCCCTCAAAATCAAACAAAGTTTGAACAACATTTACATTCTGGGCACAACCCTCCCAAACACATCAATTACGGGATAAACCAGAATTACCTTGGTTTACATTGCTTTAGCTTGAGGTAGCCTCAACCACACTCTAGTGAGGAGCACGCCTACTAAGACGCCCCCTGCACTCTATAACACACAGAGTTAGCCACAACTATACTCTAGTGAGGAGCACGCCTACTAAGACGCCCCCTGCACTCTATAACACTCACAGAGTTAGCCACAACTATACTCTAGTGAGGAGCACGCCTACTAAGACGCCCCCTGCACTCTATAACACACAGAGTTAGCCGCAACTATACTCTAGTGAGGAGCACGCCTACTAAGACGCCCCCTGCACTCTATAACACTCACAGAGTTAGCCACAACTATACTCTAGTGAGGGAACACCTATTAACACAAGACACCCCGTGCACTTTGCACACACAATCACTGAATTAGTCAAATACATGACAACTGAACATACCGAGTGGGTCACAAAGGAACATTTGTCGCATGTCTTCTATCATGAAAGGGAAAAAAAAACACCACCTCCCATTTATCTGTATGGCTTGTTAAACCCTGCCACCTTCCCTCCACCCCTCAGCAACAAAAAACCCTTTCACATCTCAACATATGGATATGATATAATCAACACTGATTCATCTTGGTACATGGGGTTATATAGAATAACCTCTCATATTAGAATTAATTTGAATGCCAAACAAACCAGAACACTGGCTCAAGCACATTTTACAACCCAAATGAACTAATCACCGAACAGGGAACATTCAAAACATTTCTTTTCATGGCAAAAAAAACACTCACGAGCCTCAGAAGAGACATTACCATTACCGACTGCTTGGGTGACATTTGTTTAGACCGGTAGATGGTTAGCAAATTTCAGCGTGCACAGAGTGAAAAATGGGACGGTATGTTAAAACAAATTTGTCATCGCAAACATCAGCTTTAGCAGTACTCTACTTTTTTTCTTCTCATCAAATATACAAGTTGAGTATTTTGCCCAAGTACCCCAACTTGCAAACCTTCTCTTAAGCAAACTCAACATGACTGGTTAACAGATTCTTTCAAAAAACATAACAAGCTCCACACAGTTTAAGTCCAATTACCTGTGGCAGCAACACCTTCAAGAGCATACTCTCACCTCAAGACAGCGGTACCAAGGCAATATATGACTGCTGATGTCCAACAGCTCAGGAGTACCAGAGACACATGCCCAGGGGTAGTAGACCTTACTGACACATCTTCAGACTGGGAGGCAGGTTAACCTGTTGGAATTTACCCGAACAACACTCATGCATTATAGCATTCCACCCCTCAGAGATGGAGGACATTCCCCTCCCAGTCACATTATCCGGTTGCACTTAAGCCATGGGGAATACACACCCCATGGCCCTGAAGGACAAACAAGGAAGCATCAGCCTCCGCCTCCCCCTCCTTATTCAAACCCTCAGATGCACTCACCGCTGCTCCTCCAGGTGACAGTTCCAGGATACCCCTCTCCATGATTCATCAACACAGCAGCCAATATTTACCTCTCTGGCACCAGCAAAATGACAATTTCGCACTTTAGAAATGGCCAATGGTCAAAATTCCTTAGCAATCTGCTAACCAAGCCAAATCAGTCAAAATACAAATCTTAATAAAAAACCCCAGTTAATAAAACTCTGCTTCACTCACCAATTTACGAGCCCCCAATATATTACAATCCTTATAGGTCTAGGGGTGGAAAAGGATGCAATAAGGTGGTAGGTGAAGTTTTGCTTTATTAATGGCCTTTTATTGCCTCTTTTAAAGGTCAACTTAACTTACAAAGTTACATGAATTTACATTTAAACTTAACAGACAATGAACCCTGGCACAAACCAATAAACAATCAAAATACTTCTAACCTAACGTTTAAGTACACACTCACTTACCTAACATAAAATAAGGACAAGTAAGATTATACTTGAGATCAAGTATAATCTTACTACTCTAATCTAGCCTCTATCAAAAGTGACTGTTACAGAAAGCTGGTGCCAGTAGTTCTACAAATAAAGTTGAACTGCTTAACAGTAATCGGACAGGAATCAGTCAACCAACGGCTGCCCTGAAACTCTTCATTTTAACAGTCTAGCAAGTTCAACATTTACCAAACGTAACATCACAGAACATTAGAGTGCCGAAGGGTGTGTAGTCCACACACCTGGTGACACCAAACCTTTGGGCACCAGCCTATAGACCACACACCCACCATCTCCATGGACAGTGTCTAACACACTGCAAACGCACACAGCTGATAGCAGTTCTTAAATAGGGCCCAGGTGGACAGTCTTCTTCTGATGATTGGCCGAGCTTGATGAGGCCACACGAAGCAGGTAGGTCTCCTCCCAAACACAGGACCTGAGACTGAGAGCTGCAGTCAGTAACAAACTACATACTTGCACACACACACACACACACACACACACACACACACACACACTGTAATGGGAAAATGACATTTCAATCCATGTAACCTTTCTTGCTCACATAGGTAGAACAGGAGGCCATCTTCCACCTGTTACCAGCAGTCAAAAGCCTATTTGTGTGAATTCTAGCAGACTGGAAAAGACCATATAAAGTCATGTGTTAAATGAGTGTCCTGTTCTTTTCCAACCATGTGTTTGTTATTTTGAGAACTCTCGAGCTGTATAAGAGAGGGTGTCAACCTGTGATTGGGAGATGTCATGATACATTCGTGTGGATGGCATTCTCCAGGAGCGCTCTTGATTAAACCCGTGATTGTGTTACCAACACTTTTAACCCTTTATTTGGTTCTGGACTTCGACTTCATTACACTTTGATTATGAGTTAAGGTTCCCACTACATTTATGACGCAAGTGAGCAAGGGTCGTGTCATTCTGTCCGTCCGCACACTCTTTTTTCATTGAATCAGCTGCAGCAAGGCAAATACGCGCTACTCAAACGCAGTGACGTGCCGTTCCGTGGACTTGGAGGTGTTGGATGGGCAGGTGACCACGTCTTTTAAGGTAAGAAAGTGTTGTGATACAATCCGTAAAATAGGATGATTAGTTTTTGGTAAATGTCAATACTCCGAGTGGTGACAGTCCCTCGTCTTAAAAGTGTGTGGTAAATACTCCGAGTGGTAACAGTCCCTCGTCAATATTTAAAAGTGTGTGGTAAATACTCCGAGTGGTAACAGTCCCTCGTCAATATTTAAAAGTGTATGGTAAATACTCCGAGTGGTGACAGTCCCTCGTCAATATTTAAAAGTGTTGGTCGTATAGTTTAAGAAGTGTATAGTTTAAGAAGTATAGTTTAAGTTGAACATAATTTAATATGTATAGTTTAAGAAGTGTATAGTTTAAGAAGTATAGTTTAAGTTGAACATAATTTAATATCGATAATCGACATGCCGATGTAACATCTCGTTCACGTTGAAAGAGTATAGGCTTCGTACGGGTATCCTGTATTGTGTATATATGTGCTGAAAAAAAAAAAAAAAAAAAAAAAAGGGGGGACGTATGTATACATAGATTTGGGGAAGTGTGTTTATGTGTGTGAGACTGAACAATAGGATTTGTAAAGGGTGACGTATGCCTGAGACATGCATGGTATGAACGAGGTCATCCTGTAGCAAGCCACGGCTGAACAAACAAATCTGTAATTAGTACTGCAAGTCCCTAGGGCTGCAAATATCTGTGATTCCACGTGTGACAATTGTGGAAAAGAAGAAAGAATTAAGTGTGAAAACACAAATATACTCAGTGTGAGCCCAGGACTTTATTAGGTAGTTGACTCTGCTCTAATTAGGTAGTTGACTCTGCTCTAATTTCTGTTTCTTTTCTCTTTTGTGTTTTTCCCTGAGTCTACGGAGCAATGGGCAACCAGCAAGGTGGGGTGTCTCAGACGCTGTCAGGGTCAGCAGAATTTATGGTGGCCAAATGGGGAGTGGGGATCCTAGAGCAGATCATTTTATGGCACAGATTAACTGAAGGAAAGTTCCCACTTATGGGGACTTTAAGTACCTCTAAATTAAGAGAATGTAGGGAGTCCTTAGAGCAGTATGAGAGAACGACAGGGAAGAAAAGAAAATACATAGACTGGGATGGGTTCAGAAAATGGGAAAGGGAGGCTGAATGCAGAGAGAGTAGGCAAACAAAAGCTTTATTATATAAAGATGAGTGTGAGGAACAGGGCAGACGTAAAAGATTAAAGAATACTAGACAAGACACCCTTCAGCCCCCACCGTATGCCTGTGCCCAACCACCAGCACAGCAGGAGGGCGTGCAAGCAGTTGTCCCACCGCATCTTCTAGCCATGCAAGGCCTGCCACCACTTCAACTACAACAACAAGAAGAACCCCCAGCATTGGCACCACAACCTCCCCCTAACCCAGCAGGGGACTTGTATGCGGCAGCTGGCCTGCTAGCGGACAATGCAGCTGTCAGGCCTGACCCTGTGCTTGGACTGGACGATGAAGGGGTCGGGGGAGCTGTGGGGGGTCACCTTGGGGTGGGGGAGAAGGTAACAGCAGACTTATTGGAGCTTCCTGGTGCCGACATTCACGAGAAGGGAGGACAGATGGGCAAGCTACAACAGGACTTATTGCAGCTTGAGAGAAAGGTGGAAGGACTTTCTCTTGGGCAGGAGGAAAAAATGACACTTCGCAGTGACACGAAGCGACAGCAGTTGCTACCTTTGATCCCGTACCCAAACCCTCATCCTAGGCCAGGGCCGGGAGCAGACCAGGCCGACATAGCAGCCTATTCTGATATGGTACAAGTCCAACGGAACTGGACTCCAGATGAATTTAATGACATAGTCCGAGAATTACCCAATCCCAGGGTCGATGTGGAACAATGGTGCACAGCAATATTGGACTTGATTGACATGTATGAGCCGTCAGCGAGAGAATTGGAATCCATATTCCGCAAGAACTTTGGTTTGAAGTGGCAGCGTCTCCGGGGGGATTTTGACGTGAATGGGGTCCGAAATGATCTCGTCACGGGACAGTTGCAAAATCAAGGTGGCCTTTTTCACAGAGTGAGACAAGCCTTCCCTGTGCGTACAGATTGGCCAAAAATACACAGTACAAAGCAGCTTTTGGATGAGGCCTGTGACACTTACAGAAATCGAATGGAGGATTGCTTCCAGAAATACTGTGGGGTTGCACAAGACAATGCAGCCTACAATGACTTGCTAAAGACTGCACTGATAAATGGCCTACTCCCCTCAATTAATAATCGCGTGATGATTTCCTGCATCGGCTGGGAGACCAGACCCCTAGCAGAGGTGTGGACTCACGCCCAGCATGCCGAGCGGTACGCATTATCACAGGACGAAGGGAGGAAGAAAAAGTTGGAGTTAGCTCAGTTGATGTTTTATGGACAACAGGTGGGACAACAGACTCAGCAGAAGACTGGCAAGGCCCGGAAATGGAGCGAAGGGAGAGGGGGTAGCAGGAGCCAGAGGGGCCGGCAAGACTTCTTCTGCTTCTACTGTGCTGAAGATGGCCATATGGAAAGAGATTGCCCTATAAATAGGAGAGCATGGTTGCGCCGCACAGATCAGTGTGACGAGCCAGGGGCCGGCTCTTCACAGAGGGGGGGGCCTGATGGAAATGCGAGCAGGGACACACAGGCCCCATATCCACAGATTGGGTGGCACAGCTCGAATGACGATGGGGACACAAGGAGGAGCAACAAACGCCAGAGGGACCACGGAGAAGGACAGCAGGGGAACCACGGGAACAGGCAACAAGGAGACAACTGGGGCAGGCAACAGAGAGACAACGGAGACCGACGCCAATGGGACCATGAGGGTCGGGGCCAGTGGCAATATGGTCCAGGTGACAATGTGACAGTCACCAATCCGAATCGCCTATAGGATACGGGAGGAATGGCTGAAGGGGTAACTAGAGAGGTAGAAACTAAGGTCAGTCAGTTCATGCAAGTTTCAGTAACCCCAGATGAGGCCCCAGTCCTGAATCTTCTTGTGAATGGTGAGTCTATTTCTTTTCTTGTTGACACTGGTGCCAGTGTGTCAGTAATAAGAAGGGAGGAGATGCCTAATGCATCCCTTTCCTGTAAATCAATGACTACGATTGGTGCCTCTGGTGAGCCGTGTATAGAAGCAGTAACGAACCCATTACCAGTCGTACATGGCGACATTAAAATAGAGCATAAATTTCTGTCATCCACTGTATGCCCTGTTAATTTGATGGGGCGTGATTTACTTTGCAGATTTGGTGTTAAATTGGATTGTTCCAGTGACGGCATACTGTTATCCTGTCCAGCACTGGGACTCTACAATTTATCCGTCACAAAGGGTAAGCCCACAGACTGGCATTATTGCTGGGACCTTTCTGATGGAGACTTGTCTAGAAAGTTGCACAGTATGATACCTGAAGGTTTCACCAAGCCGGCACTATGGAGCTGCATTGCTCATTTATCACCATTCACAAGAGATTTGACCTATGAGAATTTCTGGTTCAATAACCAGAATCAAGATGACATACACTTAGGAAGAATATACACAAACAGGCAGTTTAGTGCTATATCTCTCGATTTAACGGAAACACAGATGTTGTATTATACAGGGAAAATCGCACACATACCCCTAGGGAAAACACAAGGGGAGTGGGGTGAGATAGGCCCATGGCTACAATTAGTGGTCCAGGCTCAAGATTGGCAGCAGGTCAACACAGAGACATTCTTTTCACCTAGCAAAAAGACATATTCTACCCTTTTAAATGTAGATTGCATGATGATTAGGACATCAACCAGCACGGAGTCACAGGAGCAGTTGTGTAAACTATTGGTGTTAGATAACACCCCAGAGCAGACATCCTCATTACTTGCACAGGTGCCAGACATTTTGTGGGCAAAAGACAAGTATGACATAGGTTGTATAAAAAACGCAAAGCCCGTTATTGTCTCTCCTAAATCAACATTTAGGCCGTATAAGGCCCAGTACCCTTTAAGTAAAGAGGCAGAAATTGGGATAGCAGAAGTACACGCCTCCTTGGTTGCTAGGGGAGCGATCATAGAATGTCCAAGTTCTCCCTGCAATAGTCCCATCCTTCCGATTAGGAAAGCGTCTGGGGCATGGAGATTTGTCCAAGATTTACGCATAATTAATGAGGCGGTGCACGCACCAGCCCCAGTGGTTCCAAATGTGGTGACTATAATGTCACAGGTCCCAGCGACTGCATGTTATTTTACGGTGTGTGATTTGGCGAATGCTTATTTCAGTTTGAAAGTCCATCCAGATAGCCAATTTTGGTTTGCGTTTACTTTCAAGGGTAAAAAATGGACATGGACCGTGATGCCACAAGGGTATTCGGCTAGTCCAACACTATTTTCAGAGGCAATGTCAACTAATCTTGAGGCTTTTGTGCCTCCGAATGGAAGCATTTTAATAGGATATGTGGATGATTTGCTTTTATGCAGTAATTCAAAAATAGCGTGTGAAGGGGACACCATCGCCCTGTTACAGTTCCTTGCTGAGAACGGACACCGAGTTTCTAAAGATAAACTTCAAATTGTGAAACAAGAGGTCAAATACCTAGGTCACATTATCACACCAGATGGACGCAGTTTAGGGCCAGACAGGGTGAGTGCTATTTTAGCCATTCCTCAAGCAACAAATAAGCAGCAGCTGATGTCACTCCTAGGTGTTGCTGGCTACTGCAGGCCGTGGATCCAGGACTTCGCGGAAATAACAGAACCATTGTCCGCTTTGATCTATGGTGGGAAAAAATTAGCTATGTCAGACCACCTAGAATGGACAACTGAGGCAATAGGTGCCCTGACAGTCCTTAAGCAGGCTTTAACTAAATCCCCGTGTCTTGGTCTGCCTAATTATGACAAACCTTTCCATTTGTTTGTTGCAGAAAGAGAGGGTTTCATGTCTGCAGTATTGACACAGACTCATGGTGACAGGCAACGGCCAGTGGGTTATTATTCCAAACGTTTAGATAGTGTGGCCAGAGGGTTAGTCCCATGCCTCAGGGCTGTCGAAGCCGCCACCACAGCTGTCTTAGCAACAGCTGACATAGTGGCAATGCATCCTTTAACTGTCCATGTCTCACATGCAGTACATGCATTGATTTCGCAGGCACGAACTGCACATTTGACACCGGCACGCCTTTTACACTACCAAAATGTGTTATTAACCATGGCTCATGTCACTTTGAAAAGATGTACAGTCCTTAACCCTGCTAATCTCCTTCCTACAGATGATGATGGAGAACCGCATGCATGCATACAATTAGTGGATGTCATGTCAAAGCCAAGAATAGATCTGACAGACAGTGAGTTGCCAAATTCCGACATAATCTGGTATGTGGACGGTTCAGCACAGCGGTGTAAAGACACCGGAGTGCCACTAGTGGCCTATGCTGTTTGTTCAGACACCTCAATCATTGAAAGTGCTAAACTACCAACACACTTATCAAGTCAGGCTGCAGAATTATTTGCGTTGACTAGGGCATGTGTCCTCGCGGCAGGTAAGACGGTGACCATCTACACAGACAGTAAATATTGTTTTAGTGTCTGTCATGATTTCCATGCAATATGGGAGCACAGAGGGTTCCTTACATCTTCAGGCAAGCCTATTGCACACCACGTGTTGGTAAAGAATTTGTTAGCAGCTATTATGTTACCTAAAACAATAGCTGTTTGTAAGTGCCAAGCTCACACTCGAGCATTAGACCCTGTATCACGGGGGAATGCATTTGCTGATAAGATTGCCAAGGCCACCGCCGTATCCCCAGTTGCAACCGTGCTACAAATGGCAGTGCTCCCAGCTCAAGTGGACCCTTTTTCTATTAATGATGTCTCTTTGTTACAGACAGGAGCGGACGCACGAGAAAAAGCACTATGGAAGAAAAAGTGCACACTTGACACAGACACTGGCATCTGGGTGGACCCTTCAGGTCTCCCAGCCATGCCAAGAAACGTGTTCCCTTATTTGGCTAAAATCTCACATGGACAAGATCACTCATCTAAAACTAAGATGACTGACCTTGTAAACAAATACTGGTTTGCCCCAGGGTTTACAACCTACGCTGACCGGTTTTGTTCAAAATGTGTAATTTGCATGACATATAATATCGGACGAGGCCTAGTTGTGCCAATGTCGGCCCAACCAAAACCGGATGGGCCTTTTGAATATCTTATGATGGATTTCATCACATTGAACCCATGTCAGCGTTACAAATATGCTCTAGTTATTGTGGACATGTGGTCGAGATGGGTGGAATGTTACCCATGTCGCGATGAGAGTGCCAAAACAGTGGCCGATATCCTATTACGGCATATTTTTCCAAGATGGGGGCTTTGTAGTAAATTGGGTTCGGATAATGGTTCTCATTTTGTAAACAAAGTGATCCAGAGTCTTGCAGAAAACCTTCAATTTGATTTAAAGAGGCATTGTTCTTATCATCCAAAATCAGCCGCCCCAGTGGAGCGGGCTAACCAGACTTTGAAGAATAAATTGACTAAATTGATGGCTGAAACAAATCTGACATGGGTACAGCTGCTTCCTCTGGCCTTAATGTACATGAGAGGACGTACACATGCGACACTTGGTCTGTCCCCTTATGAAATTTTAATGGGCAGACCAATGAGAATGACTAACATGCCTTTCCCACAGAGTAGAATGACATTAATGAATATTGACGACGAGATGATTAAATATTGTCTCGCACTTAACAAAGTCCTAAGGGATATTTATCCAAAGGTGAAGGCAGCGCTACCGGACCCCAAGGCAGGGCAGTTGCACAACCTGGAGCCAGGCGAGTGGGTGGTGGTGAAGGACCTACGCCGGCAGTACTGGTATCAACCGCGCTGGCTAGGCCCCTACCAAGTTCTTCTCATCACACCAACGGCAGTGAAAGTTGCTGAGAGGGATACCTGGATTCACGCCTCTCACTGCAGACGATTCGATCGACACCCATCCACTACCCCACACTGACCAGTATGTGCCTGCGTCGTGAGTATATTGGAGGAAAGAAAACAATGACACCCATATACACATCCAAGAATAACCCTTCCAAGGTCTCCTGGATCATGATGGCAGCTGGTCTCACTCTGTGCCTGGCAGTGTGGGTGTGGACGAGGGGGGAGGATCCAGGATTTTCAGGGTCAGTGAAAGACAGAGTCCGGCGGGACATCCATCACCCTAACTTGGCCATGTCAATGACGCTGAGTTTCGCGGTACAGATGAATTACACAAATTGTTGGATTTGTCAACATTTACCAACTAGTACGACTGCACCATTGTGGATGAGTATCCCACTGACAAGAGATGAATGGCTACAGTATGATTGGCAAGGGTTGAGTGATGACCACGTACTATGGGATCACGAGTGCCATAAGGGAAAGAATCTGGGGCTTAATCCTGGAAGCCGATACAGACAAATAGGAGTGTTTATAACGGTTAACCCATGGAGTCAATATGCAAAAGTGCTTGAGTTCATAGCAGCGGGGGTGAATAGAGAGAAGTTACCCCTGGGATTCAATAAAACTGTGATATTACGGGTGGGGGCATTACAATCTGGGACTGTGAGAAAATCTGGGACTGTGGGAAACGAGACTGGGGAGTTTTTATTCAAGGTTGAAACAATCCATGGTCAAACAAATTGTACTATACAAAATCCGGATTTAGTTGCATGTACACAAATGAAGTCTAGACCCTTCCTTAATTGCTATTCTGAAATACTATTTGACCCTAGAGGAAAGACACCTCAAATATCTGGAAAGATGACATGTCAGCCTTATGATTGTCAGAAGCACGTACAAACTAAAGCTTCCGGTCTTCATCTGCATGTAAAATTATGCCCATTCTGCAGGCAGCAAATGTAAAGTACTGTTTTACGGGACAGATCAACAAAATTAATGTACCTGTAGGTGAAAGTTCTTGTGAAAGTGAAACTATAATGATAACAAATCTTAGTCGCCCATCCTACTTACCAGAAAAAGTTTATGCTGTGTGTGGGGGAAAAGCGTACACGCATCTCCCTTCAAATAGCCAAGGGCTGTGTTATTTGGCCCGCGTTATCCCAATGATTAGAAAAGTAAATATGACAGAAATCCAAACTTTATACTCTGAGCACATGAGGAAAACGACTCGTAAAAAACGTACACTAAATTGGTGGCAGAAAATCCTAGGTGTAATAATCCCTAATTACGGAGTCTACAATACACAGAACGAACTTGAAGCCCTGTCAACTGTCTTAGAGAAACACATGAATGACTCCGACACAGCCGTGTCAGCTTTGGCACTTGAAGTGAATGAAATAAAGATTATTACCTTACAGAATAGGATGGTTTTGGATGTTATGCTTGCAAGTAAAGGTGGGGCATGCAAGGTAATTGGTACAGAATGTTGTAGCTATGTTTCCGATCCCTCACAAGCAATCGCTAGACTCCACAATGATACCCAGATGGGGGTGCAGGAGTTGCACAAAAATCATGGGGGGCTATTCTGGGGGCTGTTTGAGGATTGGTTTGGAGGGATTGGAAACACTTGGACACGTACACTGATTTTGATTGTCATGACGGTGATGGTATTACTTTTAGTGTTTGTTTGCATTTCAACTTGCATTCGAGCAGTAATGTCAAAAATTGTTGGACCAGCACCTGAGGTAATAATCCAACCGGTAAGGCAACAATGGGTACCACCTTTCAACAATAGTAATATTGTTTAAACTATAGGAGAAGTGGGGATGTGGGTGGTGTTTCTGATGTGGGATAATGGTTTGGGGTTAATTCTAATTTAATTCTAGATGTGTTTAAATTCATTGTTCTAAAAATTTATTCTAGATGTGTTTAAGTTTAATTCTAATTTAATTCTAGATGTGTTTAAATTCATTGTTCTAAAAATGTAATTCTAGATGTGTTTAAATTCAGTGTTCTAAAAATTAATTCTAGATGTGTTTAAGTTTATCTTTCTAATTTAATTCTAGATGTGTTTAATTTCATTGTTCTAAAATTAATTCTAGATGTGTTTAAGTTTATCTGTCTAATTCAATGCTAGATGTGTTTAATTTTATCTGTTTAAATTAATTATAGATGTGCCTAAAACTTTATTGGTATATTTCTCTATAGATGTGAGGTGATTTTATTTAAAGTTAAAATGAGAAAATGTAAGTTAACAGACTCATGGTAACTGATTCAAAGTGTTTCCCCTGTTATTGTGTAAAAAGAAAATACATTGTAATTATCTGACTTCAGGCCGGAATGGTGGTCGCTCAAAAAAGTAGAGAGAAAACAAAACAAACAAAACAAACCTCTCATGGGGGCCGTTTAGGAATTTCCTTACATAGAAAAATGAAGAATTAATAAGGTTTTCGCCTAGACTTGTTGTCAGATAAATAAATTTGAAGTGCTTAAAATGTCATACTGTCAAATGGCCATGAGAAATGGCCAGAGGGGGGATTGTAATGGGAAAATGACATTTCAATCCATGTAACCTTTCTTGCTCACAGAGGTAGAACAGGAGGCCATCTTCCACCTGTTACCAGCAGTCAAAAGCCTATTTGTGTGAATTCTAGCAGACTGGAAAAGACCATATAAAGTCATGTGTTAAATGAGTGTCCTGTTCTTTTCCAACCATGTGTTTGTTATTTTGAGAACTCTCGAGCTGTATAAGAGAGGGTGTCAACCTGTGATTGGGAGATGTCATGATACATTCGTGTGGATGGCATTCTCCAGGAGCGCTCTTGATTAAACCCGTGATTGTGTTACCAACACTTTTAACCCTTTATTTGGTTCTGGACTTCGACTTCATTACACTTTGATTATGAGTTAAGGTTCCCACTACAACACACACACACACACACACACACACACACACAGTGTGTGTAACATAAGCATTATGAAAGATCACTATTATTATTATTTTTGGACGCTTCTTTTTTTGTTTTTAATATTTACTTTGTCTTTTCTTGTTTATATTTTAACATGTTCGGAATGAATAAAAAAATAAAAAAATGGATGGACGGACCCCTGGACAGTATTTGTGCCACGTTGTGGCGTGAATTGAAGCAACAGTTCGCCTCGCAGTTTCGGATGCGACATCCACACCGTAGCCAGCTAAATACGTGCAAAGCAAGACGGGACTACTTTACTGTCTTTACCTGATAAATGGGGGGAGGTGTGAGATGATATAATTTAATTCTAGGTGTTGGTAGTCCGGTAGCCTCGGAAATCCAGACGTTTTTATTTCCATGGAGAAAAAAAAAAGTCTGGAATCAATTCGGCATACAGTAGCGCAAACGTCGCTCACTCTCTGCTGATTTCTGATCGTCTTGTTAAATTGACGCACACACGTACACACACACACACACACACTCCTCTCTCTATAATTTCATATAGGTATGGCTTTGCCCACTTATTTTGTAATGTCCAGCTCATGGACTATAATGGAAAGGGTAAAGGCCTATTCATAGTCTGGATTTTCGGTGGTGAGGTGACCACCGCTCCGGTGGTGAGCTGACCACCGGAGCTGAAATAACGTTGATCGGTGGTGAGTAAAAACAGAGAGAAGGGCTGGAGCGGTGGCGGTGGTTTGCTCTTCACCGCGGCTTGTGACGTCATGTTGTAGTTCGGTGGTCACCCCACCACCGAAAATCCAGACTATGTTTGAGCCTTTTGAAGTCAGCTTGGCGGACCTGGCAAGCCTATGGGCCGATTCATACTTTTTTTTAGAGCCGAATAAAAGTCGGTTCGGCTCTGTAGAGCCTACAATGTGACGTCATTTGACTTTTATTCGGCTCTAAAATAGGAGTATGAATCGCCCTAAGATGCTGCGACAGAAACATTCGTCAATCTGGCAAAGCATCCCTTCCAGCAACTAGATGTTGACTGCCAGCACTTCCGGGAGCTTGAAAGACTGACAAATCCAGTCCATCAACGAAAAAAGAAAATAACGATAAGAAATTACCACCCACCCAGGACTTCAGCACACAAAGCCATCAAGTGATTCCTTCTCCACAGAACTATGGGTAGGCCAAGGAAGAAAGGTCATGGGTTGCCAGTTTGGCTGACCATTCCAGAGGTTTCCAGAGCTTGCAGAGCTGTAAATTGCAAATGCAATTGTGACAGCTAGACAGAATGCACAGCTCCATAACATGTTTCACGTGACACTATGATGCATATTAATTTGTATTATTCATTGCATTAAAGGTGTTATTGATGATATGTCATGTTCTGTGACTTTAATAATGTCAAAATAAGTCAACTTTATCACATTTGTAAGTAATCTGATCATTTTATGATGTATATAGTCTGAAAAATACTAGGCGGATTTTCAAATATTTCATTGATATTGATAATCTTGCAATTTTATATTTAAAATAGATATTTGACAAGGGCTCCTAGGCTAAAATCCTTTAGTATGTCCTAAAGAAGCATCATACACAATTTGGCGTTTTTATCCGCAAGTGCACTATTCTCCTAAAAATGTGCACTAAGCCACTAGACTATGGGGGGGGTCTACGGTAGCCATGGGCGGCGGTGGGTCGTCAGGGGTAGAGTGGCCGGATGGTAACCGCAAGGTTGCCAGTTCGAACCCGCGCTCCCCCAGAGTCAGTGTCGAAGTGTCCTTGAGCAAGACACTGAACCCAAAATTGCTCCTGATGTGCTGGTTGGTGCCTTGCATGGTTTCCGCTGCCATCAGTGTGTGAATGGGTGAATTGATGCACAATCTATGTAAAGCGCCTTGGATAAAGGCGCTCTTTTTATTGGGTTCGATTACACCGCTGCTAATTGATCATATAGCATATAAACGTCAGTCATCCCGTTTCCAAATCACGCGCCACTTCGCTACAGACAAATCACTCGAGTCACAGCTCCTCCGACACAAAAAAACAAACAAAAAGACAAACAAACAAAGCTGTATGTGACAAGGACAAGAACAGCAATCAGCTACAAATGGACCATTACTGGAGAGAATTGGGAAGCAGTCGGTCGCTGTGTAGTTGGCCAGACACCTTGTACCTCCATAATTTAACTTGAAATTAAAACACATCGTTGCTGTCAGAAACCTGAGCGTCAACACTGTCACAGCAGCATCAGTGATGGATCAAGCCCTCCCAAGGCTCTGGCGCTAGAGGTCTCAACGGTCCTGGCCCTAACTGATCAGGGCCGTGATATAGATGTGATTACCCAACGTTCAGAAGACGTACCCAGAAGAGCCAGAATTAAGGTTTATAGACGTCTTTTCAAGACGTTAGATAGACGACATTATAAAACGTACTGAAGACGTGATTTCCAGACGTACCCAGAAGAGCCAGAATGAACAGTTTAGACGTCTTTAAGATGTTAGATAGACGACATTTATAATACATAGTAAAGACGTGATTTCCGGACGTTCAAAAGACGTACCCAGAATCAACGTCCATAGAAGACATAAAAACCTTTAAGTAGACGTCAATACAAGTTGTGTTATAAACACGATTTCTGGAAGTCTTCTGGCTATGTCTACAGAGACAATAATTCAAATTTCAAACCTTTTACTGAGAAACTTGAGAATTTTCCATCATGCATAGGCCTATATCTCCCCACATACAAAGTACTTCACATACACTGGTTCCTAAAGTGGTGTCCGGTGACCCCCAGGGGTCCGAGAGGTCAAAATGGACCCTTATGGGACTGCAACTCTGAGAGCGTACAAATGGTTGTTCCATTTGTACACAGAGTTATTCTGGCTACATTGCCTACTTGTAGCACCCAAAGAATCGACAAGGGCCCTGTGGTCGACTGATCAGTCATTTCTCAAGATCCCTAAATCAAAGCTCAAATCGCCCACACTGTGTTGCCCTGTTATTATGTGTTGTTGTTTTCGCCCTTGGAATTTTAGTATATTTTATGTACAGCACTTTGCTTCAACCCAGTTTTTAATATGCTTTATAAATAAAGTGGATTACCTTTAATTGCTGAAAATATCTTGGTCCCCTCGAGGGCGACTTTATTCTGCTTCCCCTTCCCCTTCAGATTAAATTTGGACATCAGGTGGTTGGTGAAGAGCCTAATCCAAGAGAAATCAATTACATACAAGATATACAAGTATCATTTTTGCCATCCATGCATAGAATGCATACTGGGAGTTTATTTCAAGTCACATGGAGAACTAAACTAAAATTAGTAAGAGAACCAAATCTAAATGCCTTAAAAGATCTTTAGACATTTTATTTTAATATATAAGAATTACAAGTAAATAATTACTTTACCTGTCGATTACTTTGTGCGTGCAGTCCTTGACATCCTTACCACCTACTTTGGACAGTTGAGAAACCTAAAAATAAAAGCATTTTCTTGTATTACGACTACAGGCATGAGCTGTGAGCACAAGTAGGGATCTAGTTAGAGAAATATGGGAAATGTAACCATTATGACACTGGTTTGTTTATGTTTCAATAAGCGTCTTGTCAGAATGCACGTGATTGGTTAGCCGATTGGCTCGTTTACATATGACGTAAATTTTCCCTTCATATTTAGCGGTCAATTGTCAAATCTTGAGACGTGTGGGGACAAAAACAGTTTATAGAAATGAAGACTATCTGGCATCTAACCCTGTCATGATCAATACAGTGCTTGTACTGAATGATGAGGCCAGGATTTGAAGAGTAATTCAAGACATCAATAAATATCCAACAGCTAAGAATTTGATGTATTGGTTTAAACTGTAAGTATGCCGAAATCAGACAGGGCATAATCATGTTTGGGCGCTCTGGTGTAACAGGTAGGGTTAATGTTAATCTCAGTAACAACTCACCATCCTTTGAAGCCGCCGTTGATCGTTTTGAACTTGCCAAGGCAACTGAAGCGCTTGACCCAGGTGCACCTAAGAAGCAGATTCAGTGTGTTGTAATACTCTTATTTCAAAGAATGACCTCAAAAGCATTAAACAAAAAGCTATGTGTCATCTCAACAACTCACCATCCTTTGAAGCCACCATTGATTCTTTTGAGCTTGCCAAGGCAACTACTTATATTTACAGTACAAGAGAATTTACAGTACAATACACATTTTTATGAAATAACACATTCTTGCGCAAGACCACCAGCCTACGTCAAAATCGTCACCACTTTGCCGAGTTACGCCAACTCCGTTCACTTCATGGGGCCAGTCCAATGGTTCGGCCTTCACAGTGACACACACGTTATTTCCGACCCTCGATGTCCAATCTCGCTACCTCTGCTCTAACCCAGCTCATCTTACCTCCACCCGCTCCCCCTCTGGCTGCTGTGCCGGCCAGGCGACCACACCACCACCACGTCGTGTTGACTAGACTACACTAATAAGGACCCATGACGGCAACAACCCGACACACACATCTCTCGCCTATCGCACGGCAAACGCCACACAACTACACTACGCTTGGTGAACGCAGCTAAAGCAGCTGTGTTCTTCACAGTACACCGTGGAGGATTTTCGTTTCGCATCGCGGGCCATGGCCGGACAGTCCGGACTTCAATTGACAAGTGCGCGAGTGAGTGAGTGAGTGAGTGAGTGAGTGAGAGTGTGTGTGTGTGTGTGTGTGTGTGTGTGTGTGTGTGTGTGTGTGTGTGTGTGTGTGTGTGTGTGTGTGTGTGAGTGTGAGTGTGAGTGTGTGTGTGTGTGTGTGTGTGTGTGTGTGTGTGGGCACATAATAATAATTAATAACCCATCCGTTTCTACACAATACTGGGTATAAACACACAGCTGAAACATGAAGTGGAGTCTGTCAACTCCCGCAATTTCCTTCTCCCCATATTGCGCTGCTACGTAACTCTAGGATGAGCCGCCCAAAGGGCGGCGAAATTCTAGTATATATAATTGAGCCCGAGGCCCGGCCGGAAAACGTCGGGCCCGTAAAAGTAGGGATGGAGCTTGATAACCAATACCTGAAAAAAATCGAGCATAGCGGCCCATGACGTCATGTTTAAACAATCAAGACAAGAGACGATCAAACATGGCACATGCTGGCACAAACATGTCAGTCTAAAAGTGCAGCGCTGCCCGGGTAAATAGAATTACGCTTTTAATGTGACATGCAGTACACATATTAACCTTTTTTTTTAATATATATATTATTGTATTGGTATAAAGGTCAATTACATTCCGTCTGTTAGAAAAGTACTGTATTTGAAGTCCATTTGAAGTGTTCAGCGGTAGCCATGCTCCAATATACAGGTAGGCCTACAGGTACAAAAAGTGGGAGTCATCATTGCTTTGATTGCTCCATTGATCAGGCACCATGTGCTACAAATGAGTGAGCTTGTAGATCGAATCTTTTCCCTGTGTTCTAAATAGAGCCGTAAAAACCTTTCCGCTGAGTTTTTCTACTCTTCCTTTTTTTGTGTTTTCAAATATTCTTTTATAATGTGTTTATGTGTCTGTGTCTTGAACTCTTAATGTTTATTTTTATTTTTTTAGACCGTCTACTTTGTCTAAAATAGGCCTGCGTGTGACATTCAAATAATGCGTGGTGCTTGATGATGCAAAAACTACCACCGATGGATGTTCAATGCAAAGTTCTGTCCCAGACATCAACATGTTTGAACTGAAGCGAGACTCATTGGAGCTGCTGTCACCACAACCTCTAACGTTAAAGGGGTAGAAGGCACACACCAAGCCGTGGCATAAAGACGTCTTTTCTTTTTAAAATAAAACAAACATTGTGATCTGATGTAGACCCTCAGGTCAATCTCACACAACAGCAACAGATCCAGACTGGCCATATCCTGGATTACACAGACATGGAGAGTCCTGTGACTGAACAAACACTCTATTACAATGAGTATATCAGACTATATAGCTTTATCCTTTTAACAAACAAACACACAAATAAACAACAATTCCCATGCTCAACACAGAGCCTAAAGTGATTTCACTTACACTCATAAGGCCATATAGGTAGCGCCACACCTGCTACATACATTTGTCACTGTTCATATGCAGCAAATTATGTACAAAATACAAATGTAACAGAGTTCCCTTTTCTAGTTGGTTCATACAATAGGAAGCTCCAAACAATGTCTCTCTTCACAGACAACTCCAGCCATGAACATAATTCCACAGTATTCTTATATATCTGTCAGGCAACAGAAAGGATAGGACAACGCTCCACACGTCCCAAACTCTTCTCCCTTCTGGCTCCAAAACTATGGAATGCACTTCCCATCACAGTCAGAACTGCAGCCTCACTCCCAATCTTCCGCCGTAGTCTGAAAACCCACCTCTTCAGACTCCACCATGGCCCGTAGCACTTGCCCTAGCCTAGCCCCTTAGATAGCACATTATGTAGACTTGGGCGCCGTTCACACCTATCAGACAGCCGTCTTATCAAAGTCTCATCAAAAACGGAGCGGTGAAACAGCTCCAATTCATTTCCAATGGGAGTCACGTGGTTTGATGAGACAAACTTGTTACATGGGGTGTGGGGGGCAAGACACAAGGCATGAAGCGAGCTGTAGGCGAAACATTGAAAGACCTGGGTGGGACTTCAGACAAGACAAAAGGGGTTGGGTTTACCCGCCAACCAATAGGAGAGAAGGTCCGTTTGTGACGCTACACTGGGCGGTCTTTTCACACTTGTATTTTTTTTTGCTGCAGTCACGGAAGAGGAAAGAGGCACTTTCGGAACGAAACGGATTTTATTGTAAAGTAAAGTAGTTTGGTCTGGTACAGTAAGCAATTCAACAGGAAAATAGAATCCCTGCCCGTCGTGGCCGAACAGAAAATTAAAACAAACATTATAATTCAAGGTGCATGCATTTTGTCATTCACTCCTAACCTAGCTCTGGTCCATAGCCTAATGCTTCTATGATTCTGCCCTGCGTTGGCAGAATCATAGAAGCATTTTAGGGTATGGACCAGAGCTACTCCCAACCCAGAAACAGTACAGTAGCATATCAAAAGAGATTGCATGCAAGCCATCAAATACTTCAGGTGTCGCGTCGACTCCGTGAAGTTTGGGATCCCTCGTTCCCCCTCGCATTAATTTGTTAATCCACCCGACCCATAATAAATAATCCGCCTGACCACAGACCAAAGATATAAAAGGACATCAGTGCTTTACACAGAGGATGCGAGATTAGGCTATAAATGAAGTAAGCGCATACTTTAAACCACCCCATATGCTTTGGTAGTTATATAACAAAGTTAATATGAATGCCATGTTCATGGAGATGACTGGAGAGTATGATCGTAGCCTAGTAATTTAAATGTAAAGTCGGCTATGCATGCCTATTGTATTTTCCAAAACCTAGAGCTAATCATTTTGGGCATATAAACAATACGTTGAGGGATAAATGTAGGTCTGTTAATGATGCAATTGTACCATGTTGGCTCTATGCCCAAGTCATGTATAGGCCTACTGTACTACTAGACTTGACTTTTTTTTATTATTGTTTATTTATTTCCGTGTCCTGCACACAATCTGCCCAACCCTCATGGATTTATAAGACACTTTTTCACAATTGCATTTACAGCATGTTTACATTACATTACAACTCAGATTTATACAGAGTACTCGGTCTTCTTTCCCAAGCTTGACAAATAAAATCTGCCATGTTTCTGCATATAATGTCACAATATGAAGCAGAGATCAGTTCTCTCAAAATACAAACCCTGTTGGAGTGATTAATTCATTGACGTTTTGATATGTGTACATATAGGCCCATCTGTCAAAATGATCAAGACCCTTGAGTGTTACAGGGTGTCCCCAGCTAAATAATAATTAGGAACCAAATGGATTCAGTGTACAAATGGAACCAAATGGACCCATTTGTACACCGAGTTAAGTTAACTTTGAATTTACAATATACATTGGGGTCCCAGAGATAGAAATGCCATTAAATGGCCGCCCGTAGCCTAATTCAGGTCAAACTTTATGGGGGTCCCTGGCATATAATTTGTAATGGGGGTCCACAGGCTGAGTGTCAAGGTGTACTGCAGGGCTGGACTGGCCACAGGTCATACCGGGCATTTTCCCGGTGGGCCGCGACCATAGGGGGCCGCCAAAAAAAAATCAGGCCGCCAGTTGATATTAACCTGCGGGCCGCATTAGGTGAAGGTGGGGGCCACATGTGGCCCTCAGGCCGCCAGTTGATATTAACCTGCGGGCCGCATTAGGTGAAGGTGGGGGCCACATGTGGCCCTCAGGCCGCCAGTTGATATTAACCTGCGGGCCGCATTAGGTGAAGGTGGGGGCCACATGTGGCCCTCAGGCCGCCAGTTGATATTAACCTGCGGGCCGCATTAGGTGAAGGTGGGGGCCACATGTGGGGGCCCAGTGTGGAGGGATGGTATGACAGACTGACTGGTATAAACAGCGCCCCCAGTGGGGAGGGATGGTATGACTGGTATAAACAGCGCCCCCGGCGTAGAGGGATGGTATGACAGACTGGTATAAACAGCGCCCCCAGTGGGGAGGGATGGTATGACAGACTGGTATAAACAGTGCCCCGAGTGGGGAGGGATGGTATGACAGACTGACTGGTATAAACAGCGCCCCCAGTGGGGAGGGATGGAATAAACAGCACCCCCAGTGTAGAGGGATGGTATAAACAGCGCCCCCAGTGTAGAGGGATGGTATAAACCACATGTGGCCCCCAGGCCGCCAGTTGATATTAACCTGCGGGCTGCATTAAGTGAAGGTGGGGGCCACATGTGGCCCTCAGGCCGCCAGTAGCCCGGTCAATAGAGGTACTTTGAATAGAGCACATATACAGTACATTTTGGAAACTCTCAATAATGACAGCCAGCAGCTATGATTCCAACTGTCAGTCATGTGACAGTGGTAATGCACATTAGCCCAGTGGTTCCCACAGTGGGGTCTGGGGACCCCCAGGGGTCCTTGAGTGTTCCAGGGGGTCCCCAGCTATATAATAATTAGGAACCAAATGGACCTTTTGGGTCTGTAACTCAGTGTACAAATGGAACCAAATGGACCCATTTGTACTGTAAGTTAAGTTAACATTGAATTTACAATAGGCCTAAACATTGGGGTCCCAGAGATAGAAATGCCATTCAATGGGCCTAATTGAGGTCAAACCTGGGGTCCTTGAAATGAAAATGGTTGAATCACTGCTATAGAAAAATCTTTTATGGGGGTCCCTTGCATATCATTTCTAATGGGGGTCCACATGCCAATGAGTGTCAATTTGTACTGTAGGTTATTACTTCAGATAATTTTCCATATATATATAACAGAACATTCAAATTGAGATGCCCATGGCATGCACTCGTTAGTGCCCACTCTTCTGGATGGATGTCAATAGAGTAGGTCTACTTTGAATACACTGCTTGGAATCAACACTTGACTTTATCATATCAGAATATGAACCAGGGATGTAGTGATCAGGCAACTCCATGCAATAAAATACAAACCATGTTGTTTGAGTGATTCATTCATTGACGTTTTGATGTGTACATATACAGTAGGCCCATCTGTTAAAAGGACTGTTTAAACCAAACTATTAAAAGCTAACACATGGTACAGAATATTTTGGATTCAGAACCTCTCACTAGATGAAAGCAGCAGCTATTCCAGCCATGACTTCTTATATGTATACATATATACAGTATATGTAATAAATAACTAATATTAGCCTACTACAACACCGAATCAATAATGCAATTCATGTTGAACCTACCTTTTTTTAGTTGTGATTTGGCAGAACAGATAAATGTGTTTGTGATAAATGTGGACTGAAAGCAGTCCACATTTCTATATGCATGCATCATTACACATTGACAGAAGACAAAAACATGTTTCTTTAAAGTAAATTCCTCATGTCGATCAGATTATACTAAGATCCCCTGACCCTTGATGGGCTAACGTACTCGATCCAAATTTCCAATATTTGTGAGTTTTCAATCTTCTCCAACAGTGGGTCTGGACCCATTAAAGGCTCATTCATAGTCTGGATTTCCGGTGGTGAGGTGACCACCGCTCCGGTGGTGAGGTGACCACCGGAGCTGAAATAACGTTGAACGGTGGTGAGTAAAAACAGAGCGAAGAGCGGTGGCGGTGGTTTGCTCTTCACCGCGGCTCGTGACGTCATGTTGTAGTTCGGTGGTCACCCCACCACCGAAAATCCAGACTATGTATGAGCCTTTAGGGTCTGTTTCCTCCAATATTATCCTATAATAAGATAATACAAATATAAAATACAAATCAATCCAAAAATATAAAATATAACCTTAATCAGAATAATTGAATTAATAAATACAACATTTTACAAAGGCCATCAATATAAATGTTAACGCATTCTGGACGGGAACCCCATTTGGTGTTTTAAGCATTATGTTATACTTTAGCTATTGAAAAATAGCAGATCTACAAGCTTGTAGATCTGCTATTTTTTAAAGATCGTGTCTCAAATTTTTTAATATATAGTCTTTCAGAGCGAACGCTTTTAACTAAAATCTTTGCTTCTGTGGGGTCCCTGGAACATATTTTCAGATGGGGTCGGCTGCCAATTACATATAGTTGTAGGGGACCTTGACATGAAAAACGTTGAGAACCGCTGACAGAAACATTTCTGAAAACTGTCAGGATTTAGAAAACATTTGTAGAATCGTCCTCAGGTCTAAATGGGTTAATACTGTATGTAATTATAAAGAATAAGGCATTTGGTGCATGGTGTTAGCTGGCTTTCTTCCTGATGCGTAGCCGTCACATGCGATGGCCCAATTGTCGTCCATCTCCCATCTCTCCTGCATCAGCTCCTGCTGGGAGAGGTTTTTTCATTTAAAATTAAGCATTCAAAAAAGTTACATGAAGTCCCCGCCCTCACATTTATACATCAGTGGTTCCCAGTGTTGATTCCGTCGACTAAAACTAAGACGAACAATGTTCGTCGACTACCTTTTACCACTGACAAACTAAATGGAAATTAAATAAAACCTAAGCTATGATGACTAAAACTAAGACTAAATATACTGACAATTTCATCAACAAATAAAAACTAGACTAAAATGTTAGGAAGGGACTAGTGGACAAGAGATCCAGTATAAGTCATTTTACAATGAAAATAGCCGATCTACAAGCCCACAACGCGTCGCTGCGGTGCGTTGTGGGCTTGTAGATCAGCTATTTTCAGCAAGTGTAAAAACAGTCATTACGACGGCATCAAGGCCCGCCAAAATACATTTTGTTCGACTAAATCAACTGTAGATGTAGGTGACTAAAATGTGACTAAAACTAAATGAAAACTATTCAAGAGACTATGACTAAAACTAAAATCTAAATTTCCTTCCTTGAGGGAGTGCCAGGGGGTCTGCCGCTAAATGATAGATTGGAACCAAATGGACCCTTATGGGTCTGTAACTGAGTGTACAAATGGAACGTTGGCCCCTAGCCTCAGTTGGACATATTTGATTTCGATGTGGTGACAAATTTGACAATTAAACATAATGTTGATCTGGCACACTATCAAGAAAATTAAAACATGGCTCTTTAATGTAACAAAAAGGTTGCCGTCGTCAGCCGGATTTGCCTGTCTCCAGCCAGGAGGTCTCCGGTGATCCAAGTCAGTGGTTCTCAAACTGTGGGTCCACACATGTTTGGGAGGGTCCCCACTCCCCAGGTCACGGTAACAGTAAAGTGATGATTTAAGGACTTTTAAGACCTTTGTCATACCTGCAAAAAGAAAAAAAATACCATTACTGCATTATGCCCGTAGCCTCTGCGACCTTACAGGCATATGCAAAGGCTCAACTTATGTAACTTAGATAGCATTTTATGTAGATATAGCACCCTATTGTACACGTTTCATTATATAGATATTCCACTGTTAGGTTCTTAGCATAGCGTATGTCTGATTCTTCATTACTTTTATCATGCATTTGATATATTACCATGTTTGATTATTGCTTACTGTAAATCGCTGGATTAAGAGCATCTGCTAAATGCCTAAATTGTATATTGTAAAAATAATCAACAAGCCTACTATAAAACGAAATTCATAGTAGTTGGGTTTCCTTGACATGAAAAGGTTTGAGAACCGCTGCTTTACAGTATGCATGTGGTACATGCATTACATTTACAGATGTGTGACAATTAAGGAGGAGGCTGCAGCTAGTACCTCTTGACACCCACCCACGGACCCCCATTTGAAAAGATAAGCTAGTTACCCCATGAGTTGTTTTTTTTAACTGATCTAGCAGTGAGTGATTTAACTATTTTCATTTCAAGGACCCAGGTACAGTTTGCCATGCATTATGCTACAATAAATATCATTTCGTTCCATTTATACACTCTGAGTAACAGACCAATACGGGTCCATTTGGTTCCTAACTATTACTAATAGTATTCACCAGCACAAAACAGCCTTTGTTTCGGTGATTAGCGGAGTAGTTTTGTTTATTATCGGCAAAGTTAGACCCCTCGCACAGCAGTGAAAAAAAATCCCCTTGCTATAATTACTGGACCAGGGCATAGACTACACTTTGAGAAGCACTGCTACTGATTTGTATTATTGCGACATTAATTTCGCTAGTATTATTATACAGCGTACAAAATGTAATCAACATGCAGTGCACAGCTTGAGTTAGGAAGTTTGCTAGCAGTAGGCTACTAGGCCTACTAAACTCTAGCAGGATAGAAATGTTACCGTAGCGTAGCTGATGTCTGTTGCTTCCTTCTGAAGTACATTCCTGGCCACTTTTCTGCAAACTGTAAAGTATTCAATCACCAGTAACAACGCCAAGTAGCACCAAAGCCCCCTTTTGTGTACTAGAGATCTTTTTGTGTCACAATTCACCGTCGCCGAGCAGAAAAACTTTACTGTAACTTTGTGGGGGAGAGAAGCGTGGGGGGTGTTGTTGTTGTTCCGCAGTCTCACGTGGATCTGTTTCCGCATGTCCTCGCACCGCCCTCGCACCGCCCACACCCGCAAAGCATTGTGGGAAATTGATGCGGCAAACGATAAGACAGATGAGACGACAAGACTTTGATAAGACGGCTGTCTGATAGGTGTGAACGGCGCCTTGGATAGTATTTTAAACAGACTTATAGCTTGTTACGTAGACAGCTCTAGAATTGCACTTTATGTAGTCATAGCACTTTATAGTACACATGTATAATATATTATATAGTATAGTATGTATAGTTTACATAGATACTCCACTGTTACGTTCTTAGTCTACGCATGATTCATGATAACTACTTTTTATATATGTGATGTATGCCATGCTTTTGTTATTGCTTAATGTAAATCGCTCTGGATTAAGAGCGTCTGCTAAATGCCTAAATTGTAAATTGTAAATTGACTCAAAAGCAGGCAGCAAAACCTTTAACGGGTTTTATTATAAAGTCAAGGGAACAGGCAGAGGCGTCGTAGGTAGGGAAAGCGTGGGTCAGGGTTCCGGGAAGGCTGTCCGTGGGGCGTCGGTTCCGATAGGGATTAGGCAAGCCGTAGTCAGAGTTCGGTCCGGGTCCATACACAGTGGTTCTAGGGTAAACTGGGTTGATCTGCAGGCAGAGAACAATGGGTAGCAGCAGACAATAAGTAACCTTGGTTACTCAGCGTAGAACCTGGTGCAGGTGCGCTCACACTGGTGTGGGCGTGACAATATCTGCCGAATTACATTAGTTTGGTGTTCTCTTGTGCAATGTTTGGTTCTGTATGTTTAAGTCAATACACACCAAACCATCGTTGCTTCATGTTCCATCACAGTCACATATTTGAATGATGATGAAAAACAGATGAATTAAAAGTAGTTCATGAACAGGTCATTTTATAGACAATGGGTATTAATCCGTCACACAAGCTTCATGTTCCATTTTATGAATAATCCAAATAAATGAATTAAAAGTAGTTAATGAACAGGTCATATTATTTAGACCAGTGGTTCTCAACCTTTTTAGGCTGTGACACCCCAAAATAATCCTAATTGGACTGGTTCTGCAGATACATACTGTGATAATACCTGATTGACAAGCTCATTGTGAGCATGTAGATCAGCTATTTTCATAATGTTTGCCTCTTTCTTACGTTATGCCAATTTAGAAGGTGGGGGGGGGGGACAGAAATACAACTGAGAAAAAAATGTTTTTCCATTAAAAAATAATCTACATATGATGAACAATAATGTAATAATTACTGTGTAATTGTCAGAATACAGATTTCTCTACCATGAGTAATTCAGTAAACAACAATATATCAAATAGCTGAATAGGTTTCTCTGACACAGTGACAGATTTTGATTACATTTGTAGGATTAGAGCCTAGTATCACACACAGGTCTGGTAATGCTGCGTTCACACGGGCAGATGCAAAGATACAGTTTACCATCCATTGTCAATGGAAGCCAGCATGAAGATACAAAGATGCATCTGATGTCTGTGGCTGCTGCAAAAGCTACAAAGCTACACATTGAAGCTGAGCTGGGTTCAACTTCCAGATGCAAAGCTACAAAGCTACAACTGTAGCTGGAATGACACTCAAAGACCGTGTGAGCAACAGATTTTACAAAGCAACAACACGTCAAATTATGCTGTGATCTTTGCATTTTTTGCACCTGCCACTGTGAACGCAACATTAGAGATCTATCCTGCTGACTTGATTTCAGAGCCCCTTGAAGCATGGCAGTTTCCCCACTTTGTGGAGGTAGAGCAATGGATGAACAAACGCTGAAATCATGGATACTGTAAATGCAATGCTACCAGAAGCAACGTTGGAATGATTCAGTAGTGCAAACAGAGTAGTGGGAAAACAGCTCATTATAGTCAGTGACATTACTAACAAGCTGATCAGAATGATTCTAAAAGCTCTTCTCTTCAGGTCGTTTCCCTCCCCACTGTCCCTCTGTCCTTCTCCTGGTCCAGGCTGTTTCAGAGCTCCGAGGACCGAGAGGCAGCAGAAACACACCACAGAAATGCACACCACCAAAATGCCCATCAGGAAGTAGTAAGGATACAACGTACGGGATAGAAAAATTAACAAGCTGACTGCAAGCCCCGTCAGCCAGACAGGACAGCAACAGGCCACCCTGTACCGAAGAGCTTTGTACCTGAGAAACACCACGGGGTGAACCACCGCTATGTAACGCTCCACACAGACACAACACTGGAACGATGGAATGGAGAATAAGATAAACAAATCAAAAGCAAAATGAGTAACCCATTTAAAAATGGAGTTGTATGTGAAGAGCCAGGCAAAGTAAAAGACATCTGTCAAGGTAGAGAGGCTCACAGATACAATCAGGTTGAGATAAAATAACTCGGAGGCGATCGTCCCACCAGCTCCACTCAGTATCAGCCACAGAACGTAGCTGTTGATGGGGAGACCCAGGAGCTTGATAGAGCCGATAGTAATCTGTAGGGCCAGAAATGAGGATGTGAAGGGGACGGAGGAGTTGGTGCCATTCGCCAGTGTGTCGTTCATCTTCAGGCTCTGTGTGTGTCCTGTAACCGGTACAGAAGACAGATTTGAACACAGTTGACCCAATATAACGACACAAGTAAACATTTTTAACTCTCCTCAATGTTCTTCTGAAAACAACATCTATTCTAATAAACAATGAACACCATAAATAAATAAAAATACATTGAAAAGAACAGATAAGTGGAGTTCCATTCTCAATTTTTAAATGTAAAAATAAAATAAATGTATTATCTGCAATGCCATTGCACACAGATTAAAAATACCAGTACTCCTGTACTTATGTTCAAGTGATTCAACAAAAATAAAACTCAACAATGAAAATGCAATGTTCATTAGTCTTAGTCTTATGATTTAGTCTTAGTCTTTTGAAAACACACATTTAGTCTTTAGTCCCATTTAGTCTTCTGAAATTATTTTGTTAGTCTAGTCTTAGTCGACAAAATATCAAAAACCTTATAGTCGACTTCATTTTTAGTCTTAGTCTTAGTCGACAAAATTAACACTGAACAAGGTTAAAGGGATGGGGATCTCACCTTTTGATGCCAGCAGAGTGTCTCAGATCTCTGAGTTGGTGTTTTGGTGAAGTCTCTTCGTCCGACGGTCACTTTCTTCCTGATGAGAGCAGATCCTCCAAATGATGAACTCTGTGCTGTGCCTTCTCTAACTATTCCTTTCCCTGCTCCTCCTTCCACTAATGTTTGTTTGTTGCACACCTGCACTCAAAAGGATTTTCATATTGCTTTTGATTCCATGGAAATGTATAGTCACTATGCAAACTGCACCTTTAGATGTGCCGATAATTTGTTTATCAACTCATGACACATTAAGCTGGCACACAAGGTGGCCCCTAGTTTAACTATGATACGATAGATAGATAGATAGATAGATAGATAGATAGATAGATAGATAGATAGATAGGTAGGTAGGTAGGTAGGTAGGTAGGTAGGTAGGTAGGTAGGTAGGTAGATAGATTAATTATTAAACATATTATTAATTATTAAACATATCAACACTACTGTATGATTGTGTTTCAACTTTCAATTAACACTTCAGAAGGTCCCCCTTCCATGACCATCATCATCCATCATCATTCCATCATCTCAGATTTTTTTTTACATCTGAAACATTTTCTAAATATGAAGGTATGCTACTTCTGTCATATTTTACTTCAGTCATGCTAGTGTTAAATTAGTCCAATGTGTGGCCCTTCACTCTTTATCAAAGTCATTGTGGCCCCCTGGGAAACAAATTCTGCACACCCCTGCTCTATTGCAATGATTAAAATCAGAACAGCTTGGGCCTGGGCCCTGTAAATATATCAGTAAAAGGCAAAAAGCCCCCCAAAAAAAAGACACGCAGCAAAGGTCGTCGGGATCGGGACTCGAACACGGTTTCGACGGAAGCACCATCTGTATACCTATTTGAAATAGTCTCTCACAAAGGGCCCTGCAGGTTGCAGGCCGTGGCACTTAAAACCCTGCAAGACCCACTGTTGCTTTAGGGCAACATTTATATTTGATTAAAAAAAAAAGAGTTTAAATAATTCGTTTTCTGGTCTATTTTCACCTAAACATCATCATTGGGTCCTATTGTTTAGTCTTACAGTGCCATTGGCCAGGATATTTGCATATAAAAAGTACCCCCTTGTACTTTTTGCATTTCATTGTCTAATTAAATTATTAATCAATCAATCAATTAATCAATGACTGGCAGTTTATGGTGTCAAAATATGACTCCTCAGTCAAAAATACCTACAGTATGTGTTTTAAATAGACACTAGTGCTTATTAGGGTATGATTTGGGGCCCAAAAGACGAATACAAAATGTTATGGAATTGGTATTATTAAAGTGGAGAAATAATGGACCTGTTGCTGAGTTTAGTATAATAGCAATTTGGGAGAAAAATCGCAATATTGAATCGAATCGCAATATATTATTTCAGGATCGCAATATAAATCGAATTGGCACCCTAGGTATCGATATGGAATCGGGAGGTAAGTGAATCGTCCCACGCCTATAAATGTATTTTCCATCAATGGTTCATGATCAACCAAAATCACATCATATGATTAAAAAAACAGATTAATTAAAAGCAGTTCATGAACAGGTCATATTACAGACAGTGGGTATTAATCCGTCACACATGCGTCATGTTCCATTGTATGAATAATCCAAATGAATGAATTAAAAGTAGTTCATGAACAGGTAATTTTATTTAGACCAGTGGTTCTCACCTTTTCAGGCCACGACCCCCAAAAAATAATCCTATTTGAACAGGTTCTCTAGATAAATATTGTGATAACAGCTGATTTACAAGCTCAATGTGAGCTCATCAGCTATTTGCACAATGTTGTCTCTTTCTCATATTATTTGGCAATTTTGCCAATATTTGACCGGTTTAATAGCCTATCAGTGATGGTCATTTCAGTCACTCATTTCAGACACTCAGTCACTCATATATGATACAGTCTGTTTATAGCGAAAATGTAACTAATTCAGCAGCAGTAACAATAGGATTTTCTCTCAGTTGATTCTTCATATCCATATGAGTGAAACGGCAGGGATGACATGTTTATTTTTCAAACACAGTTCTTATATGAGGCGATCTAAAATCCCCCTATGGGGATTACAATGCAAAAAAAAAGTACATGAACCCGTGGACTTGCGCCCTCTACCGATATTGACGTCAGACTTCGGTGCTCTATGGATCAGGCACCATGTTCTACAAAATGAGTGAGCTTGTACTTGCCTGATTTCATTTGAAATACGTCCGTTTTATTTTTGGTGTTTTCAAATGTTTTATGTTTGTTTGTTTTTGCCACCCTGTCTAGTTTAGTCTAAAATAGGCCTGGGTGTGACATTCAAATAATGCGTGGTGCTCGATGATGCAGAAACTACCACAGATGGATGTTCAATGCAAACCTCTGGCCCAGACATCAACATGTTTGAACTGAAGCGAGACTCAATGGAGCTGCTGTCACCACAACCTCTAACAAATCGGCCATATCCGGGATGGACGCTGAATCTTCTGAATTTGTGTATTAAACAGGCATGTTTATCTAGATTCAACTGGCCAGGTGCTCAGTCACCTCTGGGGTCCTATCCTACTAAAACTGTGTTTGAGCATGTCAGAATAGCTGAAGTTATTCTCTCATTTAGGGGAGACAGAAACTTAGGTTCATACTTTAAAAGTTATGTAATTTAATGTGATGTGGTTCCTCCAAATATACATCAATAAACATGCATTTAGCCTGAGAAACAATGTATATATGATGAACAATAACGTAATAATGTCAATGTAATTGTCAAAATACAGTTTTCTCCTACCACAAGTAATTCAATAAACAACAACATAACAAATATCTCAATAATTGAAATAGGTTTCTCTGACACATGTGGGTCATACACAGGTCTGGTAAGACATCTATCCTGCTTTCAGAGCCCCTTTAGTCAGGGAATTTTATCAGAAGGATTTCCAATCTGTGAATAAATTCCTTGCAAAGAGATTTCTTTACCAATGCGTTTGTAAAGGTGATGACCTGGAAAAGTGGGTATGGCCGGTTGGCCGCCCAAGGAGTGTTTTCCATACAAAACAAAGCTTGTTATGGATTTGTGACATGTGTTAACATCTTTACAAACACATAGGTGAAGAAATGTCTTGGTAAGGAATGTATTCAATTCATTCATGATTATTATAATATCCCCATGACTACTTGAAGCATGGCAGTTTCCCAGCTTTGTGGAGGTAGAGCAAAGGATGAACAAGCATAGACATCACAGCTATTATAATTGAGATCTGAACAGCAGCAGACGAAACACAACATATAATAGGGAATATAACTCATTATAGTCACACTGTATTCCCCAACACAAACTATTAAACAAAAAATAAAGTACTGAATACTTGAAACATGAGAAAGGGTTCTTTTAACTCACACGTATGAAGTAAATTGAGCAGGTTTTTCCCTTTGAGTAATATGAAGTGCTAATTTTCTAGTAATCTGAACTGGTTTAGTGCATTTAATTAATCGGAGCTCTATGGCTTTTATTCCCATTTACTCAAACACCCTTGCCTTGAACGTGACTGCATCTGACGTCATAAGTGGGCGGGCATTGAAGTTCTCTCTCAACTTTCTTTAATGGCGGCCGGTTGCTCGCAGTGCGGTCGGAGCGTTCAGTTGGACTAAAACGAATTTATTTTCTTCAATTGATCAAGAATTGTCTCACCACATCAACTGTAAGTATATTATACATGAAATCAATATATTGTTTTGATAATTTGTTCATATTAACATGTAGTTTTCCGTGTCGACTGGCGAGGTGGTTTGCCCGCCTAAACTTGTGTTTGTTTGTGTGTGCGCGCAGTATTAAATCGGCAGTAGTTTGAATAACTTTTTCATATTTGGAATTTGTTCGTATGTGTCGACATTTAAGAGCGTGCTAAAATGCATGTGAGTTTAAAATAATATAATATATGCTCACACCGGCCCGGTGTGTGTGTGTGTGTGTGTGTGGGTGTGTGGAGGGGTGGGTTTGCGCGCGCGTTTAGTATTACTGTAATACACGTGAATTCGGCAGTAAAGTTTTAATTACTTTTTGGTCATATTTGGAAGTTGTTCGTGTGTGTCGACATTTAAGAGCGTGCTTATGCATTTGAGCCTAAAATGTGCTAGGCGCCGCTGTGTGTGTGTGTGTGGAGGGAGGGGGGGGTGGGTGGGTGTGTGGAGGCGGGTGGGTGTGTGCGAGGAGCGCGCGCTAGTATTACTTTATTAAACATTCGGCAGTAGTTTAAATTACTTTTTTTTTAGCCCATATGCACCCGCTTTGCCGTACAGTGGAACAATCCCATTGAGATAGAATGAACACTTACCCATTCCATTGTTACAATGGGAGTCAACGCGAACGCTAGTGTCGCCACTCTCTTACGATTCCACTCGGGGTCTAACATGTGAATTTATATTCGGTCCACGGATATTTTTCTTATCGTCATAATGTGGTGTGGAAGTGTTGTTAAGAGCCAGATTTATACAATGGTGTGTGACTTTGCAAAGACGCAATGATGATCGATGCATGTAGCTGCATCCAAATTAACTCACAACGCATCTTTGCAGCGTTTCATCTACCCGTGTTAAGCATGCCGACAAGAACGGATTCAATCAATCGATAACAAGCCGACATCATGTCACATGTTTGCTTGTATCTGTTATTTTCGGCAAATGGAAATTAATCATTATTTACCCTTAACATCTAATTCATAGTCTCTAAGGTCTGGTTATAGTTCCAGACCGACATACATAAAATAACGTGTTGGGATGAGAAGAGATGCTCTTTGCTCTTAGAGTTTGCTCTTCTTAGATCTGTTTTTGGTGAACTATTATGAATGTATTGACGTTTAAGCTTTCTCCTTTGGTTTTAAAGGTCCCTCAGTTGTGCCTCAGAATACTTTGTTGTTTTCAAGTATAGAGAGATTAGTCTGGACAAACTCACAGCATGGAGTCGTTTTAATATGATATTGAATAAAATAAACGTCTACAGTATGTTTGGCACAACATATGTGAGCAGGCTTTCTCTGTAATGAATATGAATAAATTCAAACTGCTTTTTATTGAGGCTCCTTATTGCATTGTTAGTTAATAATTAAAGTAGCTATATATATATATATATATATATATATATATATATATATATATATATATCACACACCAACATGAGTTTGACACCACTGGACTAGAGGGTCTAAGTTGCACTGTACTTGGTGCGTTCTTTAAAACAAATCTATATCAAAGTCTCTTCACCAAAATAGCAGATCTACAAGCTTGTGACATGTGAGCTGTTGTATGCCATTTTTGGTGACTGTCCCCCCCCCCCCCCCCCCCCAGAATGGGGATGCTGGGGTTCAAGTGGTTAAATGTCAACTATGATGTTTATTTTCAATCTGTCCTATCATGGAAACTACTATTCTCTAGTTTTCCTTGTGACATACACTGAATCTCTGCTATAGTTGTATTTTGCAACCATTTTCAATTATTGTCTTTGCAGTGGTTGGTTCGTGTACGAGGCTAAGATGTCCGTGACCCAGGGGTAGTGAGTGACGTCAGGACTTTGGTTTGGTACAATATATCTGGACATTCTACAAATAATTACCGTGGGGTTATACAAAAGGTAATGATGAATAAATAAATGTCAATGTAATCCACATGCCAAAAACCTACACTGTCAATGTGTGTGTGTGTTTAATCTATTCTAGTGCCAGTGTCTGCTCCAATCGCTGCACCCCAGGCAACAACCTTTTTCATCCCAGGCAGAGGAACTTTTCAAGCTTCAGGACTGCAACCCATCTCTATCAGACCCCCCCACCGACAGCCACAACCACCACCTCCACCACAGCCCGGAACTCCAAGCAGCGTCAGTTGCAGTGGCTGTTCAAAGGTAATGTCGTGTTCATGGGTTAAAGTTCTTGGTAGAGGAAAAAATAGTCTGCAACACTGGTATGAAAACTCAGCTCCACTGGTTTATTTGATTCAACGTTTCGATCACTAGGATCTTCTTCAGGAAGAAGCACTGAAGAAGATCCTAGTGATCAAAACGTTGAATCAAATAAACCAGTGGAGCTGAGTTTTCATATCAGTGTTGCAGACTATTTTTTCCTCTTGTACTGCCTTTTGTCCAGCACCTGGGCTAGAGTGGAGGTGCATGCTCTATTACCTTTGTTAAAGTTCTTGGTAACCTACACTGATTTCAGTCATTTGAATTCTATAGAAGAGGGGCAGGTCTGCTATGAAAGCATGTCATGTGCTGAAACCATTTGACATCATGGACGAGTTTGGAAACACATTGGAAAGAACTAACGGCACAAATCTTCTCTTATGGGTGTCGCTGGGACAGTCTTTTTCAGAGGAGCATCACTTCAATACATCTTTTTTGAGAGCTGCTGTTCTGCAAATCACTATGACTAATGATATATTGCATGTATTGTGTACGTGCTGATATCTTGTATGTTGGGACATTTGAATGTGTAGGTGCTGCTCAAGGGCCAGACGGCATTCCAGAGAAAAGGCTCCACGCAGCTCTTCTGTTCCACCGTCTGTCTGACTGGCCACCTACCGACGACAAGCAAAGCCTGCTCCTGTCACCAGTGCCTCAAGTATGTCTGTCTCTGGCTGCATGAAATTATTTCTTTCCCCAAGTTTTCAATTTCATTTCGACTGCTATTCTCAGGGCTTAAAGTTCTCTGTCCTGGGGCCCGATTTCCGGATTTAGGACTTCATATGGGCCATTTATGAGATCAGTGCAGATCTGCAAAAAAAAATAATAAGGGGGTGGGGGGTGTATGTAGCCATGGTCAAGGTGTGAATGACAATACGTGATCAAAACGAGATCTCTCCAAAGTCCAAACTACCAAGCATCCATTCGCACTCAAATAATATTTACATCAGCTGCCCAGAATGGACCACGCGCTGCTGAATGTAACCTGAATGTAATGTTGTCGTGCACACTGCTGCGCAGACAGTAAATAGCAGATCTGCAAGCTCACAGCGTGTCACGAATGCTACGCGCTGTGAGCGTGTATATCTGCTATTTGCTGCACGCAACACCAGTGCGCAACTAAGTGTGTTGTGCTTGATTGTCTGAAAATCATTTTCCATCTTGGCTTTTTTTTGCTTTAACACCTGAACTCATTAGACCTATTATTTTGTGTGTGGATTTGCATCATGCGCAACCATTTTCAATTATTGTCTTTGCAGTGGTTGGTTCGTGTTCGTAGTACCATATCTCCCCCGGTTAAACTGAAGGCCCTGCTCAGTGGTTGGTTCGTGTTCGTAGTACCATATCTCCCCCGGTTACACTGAAGGCCCTGCTCAATCACCACATCGAACTAAATGTAAGTATCTCCACTCTTAACACTGTTCTAGTTTTAGACCTATTATTTTGTGTATGCTATAGTAGCAGCTATATATACCAAGGTTAAGCCATATATTTTGTGTAAAGTTTCTTTATGTTGGCTATGTGGAGGATGTAGTCTATCCTCATTGCTAAGTGCCAAAACGTGTCTTCTGTTTCCAGGTCACTGACGGTGCCCATATGACTTGGCCGTGTAAGTTGTGTTCAGTGTCCTTCACTGGCCGAACACAGTTATTTACACATTATAGGCTACAGCACAGTCAATGTTCAGGAGTCAGTCCACTGCCATGCCTGTATGGCCATTGCATGTGCACATTTAAGACACTTAGTGCACTGGGGTCACATTTATCTAGGAACCACACTGCTGAAATTAGCAGTAGTACAAGTCAGAGTCAGGAGCATGTGTCATTCAAGTGTCCTCTGTGCACATTTGAGCAGCCCTTTTCCGGATCTGAGGTTCTCTATCATTTGAGAAGGCATTTAAAAAATCACGAGACAGTGGTGTGCCCATACAAGGACTGTAACTACAGCACCAATGTAACGAGTACCTTCAATGGTCATAAAAGTAAAGAACACAGATCAAGTCTTTCTGCAGACTTTTGCAGCTACATACTCAGACATGAACATGTACAGGGTCTACCAGGCACTAGTTCAGAGGTCGCTTGTAGTAGTTCAGAGGTCACTAGTTTAGAGGTCACTAGTGAACAATCTCCAGGTCACCAGAATACAGAGGAAGATGATACTCTGTGTGATACTGACAGACTGAAAGATCAGCTCAAGCTCAATGCAGCTTCTTTATTTCTAAAAATGCAGGCTATCCTTCATGTGTCAAACACAGCTACCCAAGAAATAATGTGCCACTTGAATGAAATCTTCTCTTTGTCCAAGCCAGTGGTCAGAGAGGCTGTTAATGAGGTTTTGCAGCGATATGGTCACAATATTACAGCTAGTACCCTGGATGAAGTTGTTGTCGCAGTCATGGACTCGAACATTTTCTTTGGTGCCACTGCTGCAGGTGCAGACTTGTCGACTTTTAAGCGAAGAAAAACATTAATTGAGCGTAACTATCCATTGGTAAAGCCTCAAGAATATCAGCTGGCGCAACCTGGCCATACCGTTATGTATGTCCCAATCCTTGACATGATTCAGGAGTTGTTTAAAAACACAGATATGCTCAACAAGATCAGAGAACCAAACACTGAGCTTGGCAAATTTGTATCATACCGTGATGGCTCTTATTTCAAAGAGAATGAGTTATTCTCAACAGAAGATCTAACCTTGTCACTTCAATTTTATATTGATGACCTAGAGATAGCCAATCCTCTCGGCACATCCCGTAAAATTCACAAAATTTGTGCAATCTACTGGGTCCTTGCCAATGTGCCCCCTAAATACCGATCCACGTTGCACAATATACAACTAGGCATGCTAGTTAAAGTGAAAGACGTCCAGGAGTATGGTTATGAAGCTGTACTTGCTCCATTGTTGCATGATATTCGTATTCTAGAGCAGGATGGTGTCTTCATTGAATCACTTGGTCAGAATATCAAAGGCACCATCTTTTGTGTTTCTTCTGACAATTTGGCAGCCCATGGATTGGGTGGATTTGTGGAGTCATTCAGGGCTGAGTATGTTTGCAGATTCTGTTTGGCCACAAATGCAGAGTTTCAGCAATTTGAAGTTAAAGAAGGACAATTCATTGAGAGAACCAAAGACACCCATGACCTCCATGTCCAAAATGTTGCAGAAAGTGACATTATGAGCAGCCAGTTTGGTGTTAAAGGTGACTGTGCCTTGCACAAATCATTGCAGTACTTTCACCCTGTAACAGGTTTTCCTCCAGATATTCTCCATGATCTTTTGGAAGGTGCTGTCCCTGTTGAGCTTGCTCTTTGCATTAAAGAGATGATCCGGCTGAAGTACTTTACGTTAGAGTATTTAAATCAAAAGATCAAATCGTTCCCCTATCAGCACACTGATAAAGTAGACAGACCTCAGCCAATTCCCAAAACATTCATGACTCGAGGCACAATAGGAGGCAATGGGCATGAAAATGCCACCATGCTCAGACTACTTCCATTGTTTGTAGGGAATAAAATACCAGAAGGTGATGGTGCCTGGTCAGTTTTGATGGAGTTAAAAGAGGTGGTCGAATTGGCATTGTGCCAATCATTTACCAAAGACTCCTTAGACTATTTTCAGGGCAAAATTAGTGATCACAGACAGTCACTGCAAGAGGTCTTCCCAGAGTATAAGCTTCGTCCTAAACATCACTATGTGGAGCACTATCCCGCCCTAGTTAGGTGCTTTGGTCCCCTAGTGCACGTTTGGACTATGAGGTTCGAAGGGAAACACCGTTTTTTTAAGAAGGTAGTTCATGACTCTATGAACTTTAAAAATGTTTTGAAGACATTGGCAAACAGACACCAAAACATGATGGCATATCACCTTAGTTCACCATCCTTTTTCAGACCTGAAGTCCAAACATCCAGAGTTGACTCTGTATTGGTTTCAACTCTTCCAGAGGTAGCCCAGGCACATATTAGACAACACACAGACAGTGTCACAGTCTACAGCACACCCAAGGTGACCATTGATGGCATAGACTACACCAGTGAAATGTTTGTGTCTGTTGGACATAGTGGGGGACTGTCCAAATTCAGCAAAATTGCACAGATCTACCTTGTAAATCAAAAGGTAAACTTTTTCTGTTATGATTTTGAGACCTGGTATTTAGAGCATCTCCGTTCATATGAGCTGTCAGCCACATGGTCAAGCCAATCCGTCTATGTGCTGTCAGATCTCAACGACACTGTCACATTCTCAGCATACAATATTGATGGCTTGGTGCTGTTAACTCCAAAGAGGTTCATTCATGTTAAAGAGAATTAGTGCACTCGTCTCTGGACAGGCACATGCTCCTTGTGAAACGCTTGTCTGATCAACTTTACACATGGTTGTATTAGAAGCCAAGGAAGTGCATTGTTGACTGTAAAGTCGATCAGAGTGGTTCTCAAGAACTGATCACTCTAAATTGGTACACACACACTGCACTGTAAATGTGGATACACTTGTAAATAGCAAAGTATTCTTTTAACCTCTCAAATTTCTTGTTATTCATTAGTGCAATGGCTGCCACAGACCCTCAACCTATGATTCTACGCGTCGTTGAGCCAAACCGTGTACGGAAAGTAAAGCTCAGCACACGGCCAGACTCTGTAGATTCACTGATTCGGATCATAAAAGAACAACTAGAATTAGACTTTGACTTCAGATTGGAATATGAAGACCCAGACTTTGATGGAAAAATAACTGAACTAAGTCAAATAGAGGAGTTGCCACAAAAATCTGTAGTACACATCTTACTGGAAAAAGATTCCACTTCTACTGCATCTACTGAAACACTGTCAGATGTCTCGACCACGACCACAGAACGTCTAGAGGGCTGGCCAACAGGTCCATTTCCTATTCCCAAGTTTGCGTTTGATGTTGAACTGGTACTTCAAGAAGGAAATGCCGAATATGAAAAAAGTGGAAAACTGCTGAAGTTGAAAATGCACCAAAAGCATGACATCATGGAAACGCTTGGAAAAACCATATATAGATACAAGGCTTATGACGAAGAATGTGACAGACAACAGGTAGCAGAGGCACTCGTGACCAAACATCCATGTTTGAAAGAAGCAGGGAATCACAGTGGTTTTGAAGAATGGGCAGGCAGAATCAAATTTAAGATGGGCAATTTCAGGGGGAAGCTGAGGAAGGCAGGATGTCAGGAGCTCCTTGTAAATGCTGGAAGAAGAAGTCTAAAGCAGCCTGGAAATGCACCTCCGCACAAAGCCATTAAAAAAGCCAGACGTGCAGAATCCAACTATCTACCCAACTTTCCCCAAGGACATGATCCGGCAAGTCTTGAGGGTTTGAGGTTGAACATGGTTCAAGAAGTTCAGAAGACTGATAGAAACCTACCCCTCATTAGTAAGATGATGCAGACCACACTTGCCCTGCGGCGAAAGACCATAGTGCACCATAGACCAAATGCACCATTTACCATAGTGGAAAACCAACCAACGGTGAGGGAGATCATGGACCAGTGGCCTGCACTCGGAATGGAGTCTGAGGTAGGTTCAGTAAGCACAAGTGCCTTTTAAATGACTAACTTTGTGTGTGTCTATGACTGTATATACGAGTATGACCCATTGACTCCAATGACCAACTTTGTGTGTATGTCTCTATGCATGTATGCGTATGTACTATGTATGAGTAACCACCCATTGACCCCTGTAACTAATTGGGGTCGCATTCGGGACACACACACAGCCTGCACCGCTCGTTCACATGGGTGTGATTTAACAATGCCCTGCTTCACACCCATACAGTTAACACACACATTCACACATGAGAGCTAACCAGTACAACCACAATCCTACACCATTGAGCAGTTGGAAGTTAAGTTGTCCCCTTTTGTTTTTCCCATCCAGGGGATGTAAAAGGCAACATTGCATTCTCATCTAAACTCATAGGGCCCACACAATAATCTACCAAACATCTGAACTTTGTTCTTTGTTTGCTTGTTTTTTGTTTAATGTAGGTGTATGCCGAATTCCAGCGCCTTACGAACCAGAACCTGCCAAATAGATTCTATGCTGAGCTGGATCGTCACACTCCACGGTTGATGGCCATGTTTCGTCAGAAAGCATTCCAAAGTGGAAAGATTGCAGAGGCTTTGGCTGAAATCTTAAAAGTCCACGATGAACAGGTAAATATGATTTAGCATAGAAACTGGTATTGTCCCTAAGACTCTTCAGGCTAATCGTGTTTCATTTGTAAATGATGTCTAAAAATGTACACTTCTATTTTAATCTTCATAGGAATTGTCCGATGTCCACACAAGGCGTACCACTGTGCTCCATGCTCTTCCTGTATTTCTGCGAGAGGATGCCTCTGCAGTCTTCAAGACATGCACGGTGAGTCCTCACAGACAAACATCTTGTTTGGGCCGATGGTATTTCATTGTTTCAGCGATGAACTCTAAACACTTGCTGCCTAACACGTTGGATGCTAGAGATGTCCACAGACCTAATCAAAAAAAGCTGTGAGGTACCTAGGACGTCTATTGCCAATCTAACCATCTCTGTGAAGGTCTCTGGTGCTGGGTGAACCTCTTTGCTTACAGGACTGACATTGCCTTTGTAGAAGTCCAGGGATTGTGATGTTATGTTGAGCTGTTACACACACACACACACACTCTAGATACCATCTTTAAACATGTACAATGTATTTGCATAACAGATGCGACTAATTCAGTGAAGCTCTTAATTTGGGTGCCATTTGGCAATCTGGCCATCTCTCCAGCTCTTTTGGTAACAGACAATTTATATCAGGATACAAATTCTATATAGAACAAATATAATGTATTCGCTTCAATTCTCTAGTATAACAAAATTGGCTGCTTTTTGAAAATCAGCACTTTGAATTGCTCTTGTTTATCCTGTGAGTTCTTTCTCTGATCAAACATATAATATCCTATAAAACGGTATTTCTAAAGAGCTAAACATTTACTGAACACTCCATAGCAATGATGGTTATTGAACTCTACAGTGATGTGATTAGTATGTGATGTGCATTTTTGTCATTCCTTCAGGAAGATGATGATCCAGGGCCTTTTGGTGCGGTGTGCCTCCTGACGGCTGCAGCAGTCGGTGAAAATGTCAAGCAGCCAATCCACTACAACCCAAAGAAAGTAACCATCATCATTGAAGGTGATGTGGTGGTCAGTCTCCCCCAATTTCCAGATGCTGCCGTTGTTCTGTTTGGTCTGATGTACGCACTGCATCTTAATTATCCCAAAGGACTGACCAACACGTTTGATTTTTTCCAGAAGATTTTGATGGGTTTGGACAGTGCTAAACTGTCACTCAGACTGCAGAGCCTTAAGAACGAGTTGCTTAAAAATATATAGATTGTGGATGGCAGAAATGGCCACTCTACAAACTACGAGCATCTGCTTTTTCTGATTAAGAGATTATGTGTAGAAGGAAACAACCAAATGCAACACCTGCAGGTGCAGACTTGTCTTCTTTCAAGGGAAAACAATAACTTTCATTAACTAGTAACTATCCATTGGTCACATGAGTTACACTCAACAGAAGATCTAACCTTGTCACTTCAGCTTTATATAGTCTGCACATCCCGTCAAATTCAATCTACTGGGTCCTTGCCTATGTGAATTTGGTTGTTAACTTGTTTCCTACATTGTGTTAATGTGTTTGGCCACAAATGAAGAGTTTCAGAAATTTGAAGTCAGAAGGACACTTTATTGAGAGAACCCGTTTGAATTTGTTCTGAAGGTTTTGATGGGTTATAGTGGTAATGCAGAGCCTTAAGAATGAGTTTAATACGTAATTGTGAGTTTGTAAAGCGGCCATCCACAACTTTTTCCATGTGTAGTGCAACTCAGGTCTGTCTCACTTAAAATAGAGGGTTTAACAGTCATAGCTTCTTAGAGGGCAATTCCAAACCTCTTGCATGCAATTAATTTTGGCAGACCTAACGTTTCCATTGATGGGAGGGAGGGCTAAGATAAGTTTCTATGTCCAAGTCTGTTAGATGCGGTCATGCTGAATAGTTTTACAAAACTCCAGAAAGGAAAAGTATAACGCAGGTTCCGAGGAGTGAATAGTATTTTAGGTTCCAGGTTCAAGTCTGTCCGATGGGGTCATGCTGAATAGTTTTACAAAACTCCAGAAAAGTATAACACAGGTTCTGAGGAGTGAATAGTACTTTTCCAGTCCAGGGCCTTCCTTCATGCCATTGTGGTCATAGTATAACCGCAGTTCCACACTATGAAAAGCACATACTGTAGTTGGATAAGATTCTCAATTTTTTCCCCCTGTCTTCCAAGAATATTCCTGTTAAGTGGTTTTTACTAAAACATTGTTTGTGACAATTTCATTTGTTTAGTATGTTTACAATCTGCTCATGACATTTATCGATGTATTCAACTGTTAAAAAGTACATGGTACATTCCACTGTTATAAAATAGTTTTAAGAGTTAACCAAACACATTTGCATCAAATGACCTGAAGGTCCTAAAGTTTGCTATACTAGTCCAGTTTTTCCAACTGTGACCAGTGTAGCTGCGCACCATCGCAGAGTCTGGGGGATAGAATCAACCGCGGTGCATCTGCCTTTTCGAGCATCCTTGCGAACACAATTGGCCCGTGTTCGGGGGGGGAAGCTATAATTGTCACTGCAATTACTCCTACGGGCTGGGGTGGCACCTGTCAGAGAAGAGTATGACTCTCTAGGTTCCCCTGGTGGGGTGAGCCCATAGGATACAACAGCAGTGACATCATGTGGTTGGGGAGGAAGAAATTGGCATAATGACTAAATTTGGGGGGGATGATAAAATGGCAATTTTACATTTTTATAGCTTTTATCGCTTTTACATGTGTGAAGATGTGTATGGTCAAAACTCTTAATTGTTTGCACTTTCAATTGTTCCACTATATGCCTCAGGTTTAAAACTATAGGAACACTATAGTGCCACGCACTTGAAATGTGTATATTTGATAGAATTTGCATTACTGTATTGTTTAATTTGTTTTGTCAGTCTATTTATTTAATTTGTTATTATTTATTGCTTTTTTATTTAAAGGAGAAATCCACGCAAGCATGTACCCTGAATCAGCTTATAATCCTGTCCCAACATGCATGTTGCCTTGAAATGTTTTCCACCACCCTGGCACTAGTCCTGGCACTCTCAGATGCACCATTTGTCACCCTTGAGCTGCCGTTCATACAGAACCTAGCATTGTAGTTCTTGAAATTGCAAACCCTCTCGGCACATTCACAAACCATACCGATCAATGTTGCACAATATACAACCAAACTAGGCATGCTAGTTAAAGTGAAAGACGTCCAAGAGTATCTTTATGAAGCTGTACTTGCTCCATTGTTTCATGATATTCGTATTCTAGAGCAGGATGGTGTCTTCATTGAATCACTTGGTCAGAATATCAAAGGCACCATCTTTTGTGTTTCTTCTGACAATTTGGCAGCCCGTGGATTTGTGGAGTCATTCAGGGCTGAGTAGGTTTGCATATTATGAGTTTCAGAAATTTGTTAAAGGACACTTCATTGAGAGAACAGCTTCATAACAATACTCCTGGACATCTTTTCCCCCAGCGATGAAGTTCAACCGGCCTGACAATTTAGGCCCCTGGGTTCTGTATAAACGGCAGCTCGAGGGTGACAAACATTTGGAGCTAGCCTACTAAAATACCCGCATTAGAATGAAGACTAGCTTATTACCATTCTTGCTGCAAGGTCAACATATGTTGGGACAGGATTATAGGACCGATTCATGTGTTTTGGTGTGGATTTCTCCTCAAACATTTGTGCCACATTGTCATGATTTTTCAAAAATAGTAGATCTACAAGCTTGTAGCGCTGCACTCTGTGCCTGCTATGAGCTTTTAGATCTGCTATTTTTGAGAAATCGCTGCTGCAGATCTACAAGCTTGTAGCGATGCACTCTGTGCCCGCTATGAGCTTTTAGATCTGCTATTTTTGAAAAATTGCTGCTGCAGATCTACAAGCTTGTAGCGTGCACTCTGTGCCCGCTATGAGCTTTTAGATCTGCTATTTTGAAAAATCAATGCCGTTTATTATTTTTGCACAATTTCAAGGAGGAAAGCCATTGTCATTGCATTGTTGTTGGAACAACTGTTCTGTTCCATATAAATAAATGTTCATGGAACATGAAATACTGTTGTGATTATAATTTATAGTTTAATTTAGGACAATTGTTTGAGTTGACATAGTACATATTTAATTAATCATTTTAAAAGGTAATGTAGAACAAAAAAAACATGTCCAGTAACTACAAGGTTTAAGTTTTAAGTACATCTAATTTTTGAGTTATATTAGTAAAAAAGATTAAGTTATGAATACATCTAATATTTGAGTTTCATAGCTAAAAAGGTTAAGTTATGAATACATCTATTTTTTGAGTTTCATAGCTAAAAGGGTTAAGTTCTGAATACATCTATTTTCTGAGTTTCATAACTATAAAGGTTAAGTTCTGAATACATCTATTTTCTGAGTTTCATAACTATAAAGGTTAAGTTCTGAATACATCTATTTTCTGAGTTTCATAACTATAAAGGTTAAGTTCTGAATACATCTATTTTTTTAGTTTCATAGCTAAAAGGGTTAAGTTCTGAATACATCACATTTTTGAGTTTCATAACTAAAAGGGTTAAGTTCTGAATAAATCTATTTTTTGAGTTTCATAACTAAAAAGGGTTAAGTTCTGAATACATCAAATTTTTGAGTAGTATAACTTAAAAGGGTTAAGTTCTGAATACATTAATGTTTTGAGTTTGGTCATCCAAATATTGAAGTACAATTTACTTAAAAACTTCAAGTAATTAGTTACTCTAACTTTTAAGTTTGCCAACTCAAAAAAATTGAGGCAAATGCTTCCGCTAAAAGATTTGAGTATTTCGTACTCATTGGGGTTTACAGTGCAGTGACATTACTACTAGCTGATCAGAATTATTCTAAAAGCTCTTCTCTTCAGGCCGTTTCCCTCCCCACTGTCCCTCTGTCCTTCTCCAGGCTGTTTCAGAGCTCTGAGGACAGAGAGGCAGCAGAAACACACCACAGAAATGCACACCACCCAAAAGACCAGCAGGAAGTAGTAAGGATACACCGTATCGGATATAACAATTGACAAGCTGAATGCAAGCCCCGTCAGCCAGACAGCGCAGCAACAGGCCACCCTGTACCGACAAGCTTACAACTTACAATTTACAATTTAGGCATTTAGCAGATCCAGAACGACTTACATTAAGCAAGAACAAAAAGCATGGCAATACATCACATACATAAAAAGTAGTTATCATGAAACATGCATAAGCTAAGAACGTAACAGTGGAATATCTATATAATGAAACTAAACATATAAACTATACATATATACACCGACACCGACTTTTGTCATCAGGGGCGTCAATATAGCTGGGGGGTGGAGCCGGGGGCAAGTTCAGAGTTCTCCCAACCGGAATAAACAGTGAAGTGTTGGGTTTTCAAACGCAGATGCTTTAAATACTGCTAATTTAAAAGTAGGCGTCATGGCTTGCCAGATCACAGATACAGATCCTTGTTGCCACTTGAAAAGGAACGCTACTTTAGAAAATGAAACAAGCTAGAGGCCGATTGGAATGTTTTTTCCTTGACTGCATGGGCATGATCCAGCACAACACAATGGACTGATATATTCGCATGGTAAGAGACACTTTTCTATAGATATGATCACTGAAACGTATCATAATATATACATTTTAAAAAGCCATTAATTCATCAATGATGTTTATAGAGCCCAGGCGGTGGCGTAATGATGTTTATAGAACATGTTTTAGTGAATTCCAAGTAGACTACCGACACCATTCGTTTCGACCGCACACCGATGGCTCCGTTCCAAGTTCCAACTGTCTCTAAACTACTTAGAATTCACTACAATGTGTTCTATAAACATTATTGATGACTTAATGGCTGTTGGTTTAATTGATCATATCTATAGAGTGTCTCTACCAGGCGAGTAAACACTGCGCCGCGGTAACACAATGTTTTGTAACATGGAGGGAGAGGGAGATCGATGTCCGATTTCAGTGGTGGTTATGCTTGTGCAACTTGACGCTGCAATAAAGTATAATTAGATAAGGATACTCTGACTATAAACCACTTGAACCCCAGGACCCCAGCATAAACAAAAAATCTACAAACAACGCGTCGCAACGCGCTGTGAGCTCATGGTAGCCCTGGCCTGGACTGAAGTGTTTTACGCACATTCTCCATTTACAGTCCTTACGGCGGCTTACGCCTACACAAATGTTCCGATTACAAATATAAAGTGCTCACCCCAGGACCATAGATGTTACAATTCTGCTAGGGCGGGAATAAGTACCGGTATCTTCCGTATTGTTCAATAAAAAGCGATGTTTAATCAGTTTATGGCCATGCGCCCCTATCAGTTGGTGCATTATAACTCTGATAAAATGGTCACCGATCGGATTAAAACGCTTTTTATTGAACAATGCGGAAGACACAGGTCCTATTACCCACCCGACGAGGATTGTAACATCCGTGGCTCTGTGGCGAGCACTTTATATTTGAAATCTGAACATGTATGTAGACGTTAACGTTCTAAATGGGAAAAGTGCATAAAACAGGTTGAAGTTCCGCCATGACAGACGAGCATCGTCTCGTATACGTAATAATAAGTCAACTTTCCGAGGGCGAGTGTTCCAGATGTCTTTCTGATGGATTTTTCTTGGCTGTCAATATTTCTATCATCCAACAAATCGCTCTGAACGTGATCCAAAGGATCATACGCTATTATAACTCTATGGGGAAGACCATTTTGTTTACCCCGGGCTAAAACCGGATGTGACGTTTGTGGGTGTTCCTGTCTACGATCGTGTCAATGTATACTATTCTATGCTATACATATGTAGGCTACTATGAAGTGCTAAGACTACATACAATGCAATTCTAGTGCTGTCTACCAGAGTTGGGTGTAACGAGTAACGGAATATTTCGTTACTGTAATCACACTACTTTGGTCGGTAACGAGTAATATAACGACACTCCTCCTCCAAATTGATAATCACATTACAGTTACTGGTCGCTGTAGCGCTGCAGTTACTCGTTACTTGCGTCATGTGGCTGCTTTCAGCAGTGTTGCTTTGGAGAATAATGCACACAACGGAGATGAGTTGAACATGAACACTAATGGTTGTGCTGGCAACGCACTAGCGGAGTCGCGGACTAGAACATTTCAAACCGGTGTCAGATCAGCAGCAGCACAGCACTTTTTGTTACTGTCATGGACAGACGTCCGGTTTTAGACCCACCTGTCGTCCTCCCTCCCTAGGGTTGGGATTCGGAACCGGGTCCATTTCAGACCCGGTTCCGACATTGCGGATCCGGAGCCGGTTCCATCGTTTTTTATTAACGGTTCCCCAAACGGTTCTCATCAGTCGTCATTTAGCTCCGCTGTGTCTGTGTGTGCATGCAAGCAGAGCCTGGGGTGACGTCACCCCACCTACAGAGTGAGTGGGGTCGGGGAGGATACGCCCACCCACTGTTCTGTGCATTCAGCGACCGCCGCGGAGCGAGTGGGACACTGGGACAGTATGTCGCACAGATCTCTCTCCAAAGTGTGGTTAACAGAGAGGGAAATGACTGAGGCTGAGCAGTGAGCACGCAAAGTGCAATAAATGCGATGCTATAGTTCCCTCTGCAAAGGTTGTTGCAACTTGTACCACGTCCACATTGAGGAAACATCTCAAAATCAATATGCCTACACGAGTCCACAACTCACGAGAATAATCTAGGCACATCGCGTTTGTGAGCCATGCAGAAAGCCGTGCCCGCTCTCCCCGCAGCTTCACCACAGCCGACGGGGGACGATCTGATGCAAGGCTGGTTTACTTTCCCCAGGCTAGTAACGTAATAGAAAATAAAAACTACTAACGTCTACAGAGCTTTTCATTAGGCGTATTGTACAACTGTTGTTAATGGTGTTAATTTAGAACGCCAATGACTCGACGTCTTTCTGTCTGATATTTTATGAATCACGTTAAATATAGAGCCAAATCAATTTGTCTGCACTTATTTTTTACAACTTATAAGCAACTCAACTGCTTTTGATTTGGCTCTAAATTAATCGCTTGACTGTTGAGAGCCCAGCGTTTAGGTGCATATACCTCCATAGATTGATTACTTTATAAACAGTTTGCAGAAAAAAGCACAGGAACGTAGCCTATACAGTTCAATACAAGGTCTGCTAAAAGGATTTTATAATCCAAGAAAGCACTATGACTTGTTTCCATTAGGGTAAGGGGTCATAAGGGGTCATATTACATTAATCTGAACATTAAAGACAACATTTGTCACCACAACAATATCATTATTGCAATGTGTACTGTATATTTAATATACAGTAGGCTACAAATTGCAATATACAGTACAAATTGCAACAATGATATTGTTGTGGTGGCTAGCTGCTGGTGGTGGTGGTGAAGTTTAAATAATAGTGCCACCTCATAATTGTAAAGTGCATTTTCAATAATTGAATTAATGAATTTGTGTTTATTATGTACTTGGTTAGGTTAGTTATAATATAAGCATAATCTATGTCAGAAAAAAGGGGGAAAAAATAATATTAGGATCCGTTAAGGGAACCGTTAGGAACCGGAACCGTTAAGAGGGATCCGGGAAGGATCCGGAACCGTTAAAATCCTAACGAATCCCAACCCTATCCCTCCCACCTCAACCTCTGGCTGGACACATCATTGTCCGTTTTTTGTGATATACAGTGCTTGTGTCATAATAACTGTCATTTACGTCGTCTCGGGATTAAAATCTCCGCAGCGCTGCTCAGCTCCACATCGAGCCGGCCACACACAAGGTGCTGCCACACGGTCAAAAGAGCTGCGCACGTTCTCGGCTGCGCGCTGCTTAAAGCTTGAGTTTTTAGACAGCTGGTGGATGGAAATTAAGCTCCACCTCCGCTGAATTCTTGCGCGCCGGCCAGATTCCCGGAAACGCTCTCCTCCGCTCAAGTCTTCCGCGGAGGTGGAGCTTCTTTTCCATCCACCAGCTGTCTAAAAACTCAGAATTTAAGCTGCGCACAGCTTAAGAAGTGCGCAGCTTAAGACCGTTTTGCGCTATGGTGTGGAGACGGTGTCACTCCCACTGTCACCGTCTCCACACCATAGCGCAAAACTTTCTTAAGCTGCGCACTTCTTAAGCTGCGTGCAGCTTAAATTCCGAGTTTTTAGACAGCTGGTGGATGGAAAAGAAGCTCCACCTCCGCCGAAGACTTGAGCGGAGGAGAGCGTTTCCGGGAATCTGGCCGTCGCGCAAGAATTCCGCGGAGGTGGAGCTTAATTTCCATCCACCAGCTGTCTAAAAACTCAAGCTTTAAGCTACGCGCAGCCGAGAACGTGCGCAGCTCTTTTGACCGTGTGGCAGCACCTAGACAGACACCGTCTCCACACCATAGCGCAAAACATTCTTAAGATGCGCACTTCTTAAGCTGCGCGCAGCTTAAATTCCGAGTTTTTAGACAGCTGGTGGATGGAAAAGAAGCTCCACCTCCGCGGAAGACTTGAGCGGAGGAGAGCGTTTCCGGGAATCTGGCCGTCGCGCAAGTCTTCGGCGGAGGTGGAGCTTAATTTCCATCCACCAGCTGTCTAAAAACTCAAGCTTTAAGCTGCGCGCAGCCGAGAACGTGCACAGCTCTTTCGACCGTGTGGCAGCGGCTATAAACAGAGACAGAGCAGAAGTTGGGGTGTTGCCATGTCCGCTTATTATATAAGCGACTTTGGGCTTGTTTTATAAAATAGCCCAGTCAGGCTTCTTTTGGGCTTGTTTTCATAGACATGGCTGCTTGTATCTCTCCCAAAACCTGGCAAGTTTGGCAACACTGCCAGTGGGAGGGTCGGTTTGTTTGTTGTAGAATGTGTGCTCTCACAATCACTTGCTAGTTAGTTAATGCAGAGATGAATAAACCAAATATGCCGAAATGAAAAACTACATTTAATGAGCAATGGAGCAGGGAACTCGACATCATAAAGAAAGGGATCCTAAAGCACTGTGAACATATAGGCTACTGATTTCTCTCAGTCTCATTATTTTTATTTGAATATATTTTGGGTTAATATTTGCCTAGAGAACCTGTGGTACAGTGGTTTTCAACCATTTTCATATCATACCATATATCATACCAAATGGATTTGGTTTCATTTTACACTATCAAGAGTTAAAGATATAAGGGTTAAATATCTAATGAGTGTCCATTTGGTTACCAACTCTCCATCATTTAGCTGGGGACCACCTGGAACACCCTCAAGGCTCACTGGTGTCTGGTGGTCCACGGACCACTGATTGAAAGCCACTGCTGTCACTGTTACATAACATGTACAATGTACTTAAATAATTAATTAGAAGTTTGCATAGAAAACGTTTTACAAGGTCAAAAGAAACACTGCACTAGACCGTTTTGGAAAGGCCCATTTTGTTTTATTCCTCCACAACCTGGTAAAGAGCATAAAGAAAGATCTTGTGTATGTCCTCCTTATTAGGATTTTAAAGATTTGTTAAGTGGTGGTAAATTATGTGACAATGCATCTCAGGCGATTTTATGGAGTAACGCAAAAGTAATGTAACGAGTAGTGTAACTAAGTTACTTTCTCCAGGGAGTAATCAAGTAAAGTAAGGCATTACCTTTTTCAAAAGTAATGTGTAATATGTAGTGTATTACTTTTTTGAGTAACGGACCCCAACTCTGCTGTCTACATAACATGCTATAAGTATGTATCAGATGCTATCCAAGTCTACAAAAGTGCTATCTAAGGGGGTAGGGTAAGTGCTACGGGCCATGATGGAGTCTGAAAAGGTGGGTTTTCAGACTATGGCGGAAGATTGGGAGTGATGCTGCAGTTCTGACTGTAATGGGAAGTGCATTCCATAGTTTTGGAGCCAGAAGGGAGAAGAGTTTGGGACGTGTGGAGCGTTGTCCCGGCGTTTTTAGTGAGGGTACTGCAGCTTCCCTGCGTTGGCTTAGCTTTGTACCTGAGAAACACCACGGGGTGAACCACCGCTATGTAACGCTCCACACAGATACAACACTGGAATGATGGAACAGGGAACCAGAAAAAAACACTAGAAGTAATGCGAAAAAACCCTGAACAAAATTAATGTGCATGTGAAGAGCCATGCAAAGTAAAAGACAGAGGCCAGGGAAGAGATGGTCACAGATACGATCAGGTTGAGATAGAAGAACTCGGAGCCGATCGTCCCACCAGCTCCACTCAGTATCAGCCACAGAACGTAGCTGTTGATGGGGAGACCTAACCTGACTCCGCCAGATGGGGCAGCAGAGAGTACCCAGTGTACTCTCTGCTGCCCCATCTGGCGGAGTCAGGTTAGGGGAGACCCAGGATGAGCTTGATGGAGTTGATAGCAGTGGTATAAAGATCTTATATGATATTGTTTATTAATCTTCTCACATTGTTTATTACACAGACATGGAGAGCCCTGTGACTGAACAAACACTCTATTACAATGAGTATATCCGAATATAGAGCTTTAACCGCTTAACAAACAAACACACACACACACAATAGTTGTTGTCAAAACAAAACATCAAGGTAGAGCAGGGGACAACAACGTGAAGACCATGACAATACTAAACTTACGTACAATCATGTTGGCTTGTGCATATCACATTCTACGTTGCCTGTAGATGTCCCTATCATCAGATAGGTCATTTGTTAAATAATGGCTTGACGTACTTGACCTCACCACAAAACTTAAGGGCTGTACCAGACAGAAAAAAGACTGGAAATGACAGTTTACTTTCTTCCTTCACATCTTGTCTTTTACAAGTATACTACCGCACACCCTAAGTTGCAATGCAAGTTCAATTTGTTTCGACTTTAGAAGACAGTGGTGGGTCTTCTGTACAGGACTGGTCAAAGCCTAACAACAAATTAGTATATTGTCAAATCCTCAAAGTCTCATAGCAAATTGTGCTCTATTGTTCTCATTGAATCGCTTATCTATATGTACAGTGAAATTCCATTGTGTAATGTGTAGGCCATGTGTCCATAGTGTAAGGCATTATTAATTCATGACCAGGATAAGTCAGGATAAATCAGGATACGGCATTATCCGTATAATAATCATATCCTATATCCATCATTACATTGCTATTAACAACAGAGACACAATAACAGCAACAACTGTATTTGTGTAACTTTAAGTCATTGTTCAGGTTGTGTTGCTCTGAGGGAATGAGGAGCATGCGTTTAATAGGGTTCGACTGCACTTTTATTCAATGTTTTTTCAAATGCTAAATAATGAAAAAAAACCACATTCTTTCCCCAGGTTAAAATGTAAACAGGCTAAATGATGATGGCTGATGCTTCATTCACTATAGACAATGCATTCAAATGCAGAGATTAAACGTGTTAATGGTCACTGGTTGTCTGGCATTGGACAGATCACCTGTTAATGATCACATTATGGATGAACTGAGACCATGTTACACCTCTTTGAGTTTCAACAGAACTACAGAAATAGGTCTATGACACAGAATTTATTATTATTATCATCCTTTGTGAAATGTTAAAGGTGCTGTAACTTGTAAGGGATATGTTTTGTTAAAATAGCTCTACTAATCATTGCTATATTGTTTGTTCAGTAACAGAGGTCTTCCCACGTCTCCATACCCATTTCACTAACATAATTATTACTATTTCATAATGTGAAATGTGTTAATAATAAAATTGACCAGTACTATGAAGAGAAGAAGGCCCATGGGCCAAATCTGAAATGGTAACCAGATAATTGGCCATTTGAGATGCATGATCTGAGTAGGAAAGAGAGAGAATACATCTTGTGATGTCAACGTGCAATGTCAAATATAAAATAAAAAGGAAATAAAAAGAGACAGAAATGCCTCATCAAGTAGAAAAACTAGAAAATAAAAAAATGAATTAAAAGTAATAAAAATCACTCACCCTCACACATTATGACAGTCACCAGAATATGGGTGTTTTCAATGAATCTGATGAAAGGAGATGTAGTTCGCACACCGGCCTTGAGCTCCACATTTTTATTTCATGGAGAAGAGGATACAACGTTTCGACCCCTTCAGGTCTTCGTCAGGATATGTTCAATTAATCTAACATGGTTAAAATGGTGTTTGAAAATACAATGGGAAGCTTGTATATGGACGTCTGTGACTCCTTTCATATATTTGACCAATGGCTGTAGCCATAATATATAAGAAGGTACACAATATGTATTTTGTAACACGTTTTATTTCATCCATACTTACACATGTATGTACAAAATGTGATTACGTGCTAATTTCTTCCCTGTCACAGACAATGTGTCTAATTTAAAATGTCTTGAAAATGTCCAATAAGAAAATCCATTAACAAGTTAAACAATATCAACAACAAAAAAATCATTTGGGTTTCTCTCCAGTGTGAATTCTCTGGTGGCTTTTAAGGTGTGCCATTTGAGAGAAGTGTTGTCCACAATCATCACATCCATATGGTTTCTCTCCAGTGTGAATTATCTGGTGTCTTTTAAGAATGTCCATTCGAGAGAAGCGTTTATCACACTGATCACATCCATAGGGTTTATCTCCAGTATGAATTTTCTGGTGTGTTTTAAGGCTTGACATTTGAGAGAAGTGTTGTCCACATTGATCACATCCATAGGGTTTCTCTCCAGTGTGAATTCTATGGTGTTTTTTAAGGTCAGACAACTGAGAGAAATGTTGTCCACACTGATCACACCCATAGGGTTTCTCTCCAGTATGACTTCTCTTGTGTGTTTTAAGATTTCCCATTCCAGAGAAATGTTGTCCACACTGATCACATCCATAGGGTTTCTCTCCAGTGTGAATTCTCTGGTGGCTTTTAAGGCTGGACATTAGAGAGAAATGTTGTCCACACTGATCACACCCATAGGGTTTCTCTCCAGTATGACTTCTCTTGTGTGTTTTAAGATTTCCCATTGTAGAGAAGTGTTGTCCACAATCATCACATCCATATGGTTTCTCTCCAGTGTGAATTCTCTGGTGTGTTTTAAGACTGTCCATTCGAGAGAAGCGTTTATCACACTGATCACACCCATAGGGTTTCTCTCCGGTATGAATTCTCTGGTGTTGTTTCAGTCTAGACATTGTAGGGAAGCGTTTACCACACTGATCACATCCAAAGGGTTTCTCTCCAGTGTGAATGGTCTGGTGTGTTTTAAGTCTAGACATTGTAGGAAAGCGTTTACCACACTGATCACAGCAGTGGCATTTTTGCTTAGCCAAGCTTCTTTGTTCATTCACCTCTGGTAGAACAGTGAAGCCAGACTGATGATGCAACACTGAATTGGAAACAAAGACAAAGGAAATGTTGTTTAGAGGCATTCCTGGACTTTAAATACCAAAACCTATAATGTACCCTAATATCAATTTAGCATCCATTTATAATTCGATTCTACAATCGAATTATAATATATATAAGAAGGTACACAATATGTATTTTGTAACACGTTTTATTTCATCCATACTTACACATGTATGTACAAAATGTGATTACGTGCTAATTTCTTCCCTGTCACAGACAATGTGTCTAATTTAAAATGTCTTGAAAATGTCCAATAAGAAAATCCATTAACAAGTTAAACAATATCAACAACAAAAAAATCATTTGGGTTTCTCTCCAGTGTGAATTCTCTGGTGGCTTTTAAGGTGTGCCATTTGAGAGAAGTGTTGTCCACAATCATCACATCCATATGGTTTCTCTCCAGTGTGAATTATCTGGTGTCTTTTAAGAATGTCCATTCGAGAGAAGCGTTTATCACACTGATCACATCCATAGGGTTTATCTCCAGTATGAATTTTCTGGTGTGTTTTAAGGCTTGACATTTGAGAGAAGTGTTGTCCACATTGATCACATCCATAGGGTTTCTCTCCAGTGTGAATTCTATGGTGTTTTTTAAGGTCAGACAACTGAGAGAAATGTTGTCCACACTGATCACACCCATAGGGTTTCTCTCCAGTATGACTTCTCTTGTGTGTTTTAAGATTTCCCATTCCAGAGAAATGTTGTCCACACTGATCACATCCATAGGGTTTCTCTCCAGTGTGAATTCTCTGGTGGCTTTTAAGGCTGGACATTAGAGAGAAATGTTGTCCACACTGATCACACCCATAGGGTTTCTCTCCAGTATGACTTCTCTTGTGTGTTTTAAGATTTCCCATTGTAGAGAAGTGTTGTCCACAATCATCACATCCATATGGTTTCTCTCCGGTATGAATTCTCTGGTGTTGTTTCAGTCTAGACATTGTAGGGAAGCGTTTACCACACTGATCACATCCAAAGGGTTTCTCTCCAGTGTGAATGGTCTGGTGTGTTTTAAGTCTAGACATTGTAGGAAAGCGTTTACCACACTGATCACAGCAGTGGCATTTTTGCTTAGCCAAGCTTCTTTGTTCATTCACCTCTGGTAGAACAGTGAAGCCAGACTGATGATGCAACACTGAATTGGAAACAAAGACAAAGGAAATGTTGTTTAGAGGCATTCCTGGACTTTAAATAGCAAAACCTATAATGTACCCTAATATCAATTTAGCATCCATTTATAATTCGATTCTACAATCATTTTATATTTTAGAAAATACATGACAACAGGTAGTCAATGCTAAAATAAATCAAAACAAACAAATTACTAGATAAAAAACCTCCTTATGGCATGCTGTATATCCATATAGACACAGTAAGTAACTTACAGAGGTCTTGATGATCCTTGGGTGTGTTGAGAGAGTTCATCTTCAGCTGAAGTCTGGAGTCCACAGTCAGATGTGATCAGAAAGTATAGATATCCTGGAGGAGTTGTGGAGAACAACTACAAACTCTTCTTATACTGGAGAGCCTGAGGTGGAACCACTAACTGCTTGGTGTTGATTGGCCAAAGAGTGGAACAATACAGTCATCAGCCACCAATCTCAACCTAACAAACTGCTGCATGTGCTCCACCCCTCTCTGACTCCTCCCCCAGGTCATGCTCTATGCAACATTCTAGAAAAAACTGCTAACTGTGAGATTGCTTTGTAAGCTTCATATTTAATATATGAATCTATCTAGATCCAATATAGAGTATCTGGCTATCTGGATAATATATGTATAGTCTAACAATATTGAATAAGTGGATATTAATTATAATTAATTGTTACTGCAGCAGAGCCATAAGAGGATTGCTCCACATTCTTTCAGTAACATAGAACCAGCTCTGTGTGAAGAAACAACAAAATACTATTTGTCTTCCAAAACACAAACTGCCACCCACCGCCTAAAATGATTGCAAACAGTCTTCATAATTAGTACACAAGCCTTCACATCTTGTCTTTTACAAGTATAATACCGCACACCCTGTACGCACACCCCGACTTTAGTCAAGTCAAGTCAATTTTATTTATATAGCACATTTAAAAACAACAGCAGTTGACCCAAAGTGCTTTCCAGAGAACAGGTAGACCGTAGTATATCACAGTGCAATAGTAGAACAAACAAACAAAATAACAACAAAAACAATGAACAACAATAAATGTCACACTGTATTAAAAGCCAGACTAAAATGGTCCAAAATCTGTGTGGAAGATTATTCCAAAGTGTGTATAGGTCCAGCTACAGACGATCACCTTTTCTTTTCAGATTTGAAGGGGGGACTGCAATGAGTTTGAGAGTGGAGGATCTGAGTGTCCTGGTGGTAGGGGGAGCAGTTATTAGTTCAGAAATATAGGAAGGGGCTAGGCCGTTTAGGGATTTAAATACAGGACCCTCTGTAGGCGGGAGATGGCGGAGTGGACTTTAGAAGACAGTGGTGGGGTTTCTGTACAGGACTGGTCAACAACAAATTAGTAGATTGTCAAATCCTCAAAGTCTCATAGCCAATTGTGCTCTATTGTTTTAATCGCTTATCTATATTTACAGTGAAATAACAACAGAGACACACTAACAGCTACAACTGTATTGTCTAAACCTGGGAAACTGGGACACTGGGACAACTTTAAGTCTTTAAGTCATTGTTCAGGTTGTGTTGCTCTGAGGGAATGAGGAGCACTCAGGTGTGTGGAATTAGTTTCAATAGGGTTGTGATGACTGCACTTTTATTCAATGTTTTTTTAGAATGCTAAATAATGAACAAAACCCACATTCTTACCCCAGGTTAAAATGTAAACAGGCTAAATGATGGTGGCTGATGATTAATTCACTGTAGACAATACATTCAAATGCAGAGATTAAACGTGTTAATGGTCACTGCATCTGGCATTGGACAGATCACCTGTTAATGATCACATTATGGATGAACTGAGACCATTTTACACCTCTTTGACTCTGAGTTTCAACAGAACTACAGAAATAGGTCTAGCCTATGACACAGAACTTATTATTATTATTATCCTTTGTGAAATGTTAAAGGTGCTGTAACTTGTAAGGGATATGTTTTGTTAAAATAGCTCTAGTAATCATTGTTATATTGTTTGTTCAGTAACAGAGGTCTTCCCATGTCTCCATACCCATTTCACTAACATAATTATAATGTGAAATGTGTTAATAAAATTGACCAGTACTATGAAGAGAAGAAGGCCCATGGGCTCTACAATTTAAGAACTTATGACACAATATTATGTTCACAGGTTTTAATTAAAAAAATGCTCACATGTGCTTACCACATATATCACTATAAAATACATTAGGCCTATGTTAGCAGAGCTACCATTGCAGTGTAGGAAGAATCTAGACAGCCTAGGAGCTAGTCTGATATACGGAGGAAATAATGAGACGAGTAGGCAGCAGCTCACATCCACTCCTTCAGTGTCAACACAACTGAAGCCACACGTTTATTCAGCCAATATATACACAATGTTAATTAGGCACTTCCTGTTAAGCGCTTGGCATTTCAGAATAAGAGCAGATATATAAAAGACAATAAAGATCACAGGGAGGCGGCCTTTTTCCGACATCCAAATAGCCGACGGAGAAATGGTCTAAGCAATGGTCCGACATTGTGTGTTTGTGTTTGTGTGTGTGTGTGTGTGTGTGTGTGTGTGTGTGTGTGTGTGTGTGTGTGTGTGTGTGTGTGTATGGATGAACAAACGCTGAAATCATGGCTACTGTATATAGGATGGTATTAACAACTATGTTGGAATAATTCAGTAGTGCAAACACAACAAAGGGAATATAGCTCATTAAAGTCACTGACATTACAACCAAGCTGATCAGAATGATTCTAAAAGCTCTTCTCTTGAGGCCGTTTCCCTCCCCACTGTCCCTCTGTCCTTCTCCTGGTCCAGGCTGTTTCAGAGCCCTGAGGACCGAGAGGCAGCAGAAACACACCACAGAAATGCACACCACCCAAAAGCCCAGCAGGAAGTAGTGAGGATAGAACGTACCGGATAGAACAAATAACAAGCTGAATGCAAGCCCCGTCAGCCAGACAGGGCAGCAACAGGCCACCCTGTACTGAAGAGCTTTGTACCTGAGAAACACCACGGGGTGAACCACCGCTATGTAACGCTCCACACAGATACAACACTGGAACGATGGGATGGAGAAGGAGAAAAACAAAGCAGAAGTAAAGATAGTAACCCCTAGCAAAATTGAGTTGTATGTGAAGAGCCATGCAGAGTAAAATACATCGGCCAAGGTAGAGAGGATCACAGATACGATCAGGTTGAGATAGAAGAACTCGGAGGCGATCGTCCCACCAGCTCCACTCAGTATCAGCCACAGAACGTAGCTGTTGATAGGCAGACCCAGGGTGAGCTTGATGGAGCTGAAGGTAATCGGTAGGGCCAGATCTGAGAATGTGTAGGAGGAGTTGGTGCCATTCGCCAGTGTGTCGTTCATCTTCAGGCTCTGTGTGTGTCCTGTAACCAAGACAGAAGATGGATTTGAGCACAGTTGACCTGATACAACAATGACACAAGTAGTGATGGGAGATTAATTGGCAAACACATCGGTATCGGCCGATTTGTCTTTAGTCTTTAGTCTTTACACATAAAGAAGCCCACAGTAACAGCTTGAACAGATCTACAAGCTCACAATATTAAATATAAAGGTAGTAAAGTTAAATCTGACTTGCCTAAGCCTGCAGTGCAGACACCCTGTTACATGTATTTTTCAGAATGGACAAAATTATTATATATATTTTGAATACAGAATGAGATCATATCGACATCGGTAATATCGGTTATCGGCCATAACAGCATTTAATTATATCGGATATCGATATCGGCCAAAATGTCTCCGGTACATTCCTAGAAACAAGTTAACCTTTTTAACAACTCTTCTCAATGTTCTTCTGAAAACAACAACTATTCTAATGAACAATGAACACAAGGTTAAAGGGATCTCACCTTTTGATGCCAGCAGAGTGTCTCAGATCTCTGAGTTGGTGTTTTGGTGAAGTCTCTTTGTCCGACGGTCACTTTCTTCCTGAGGAGAGCAGATCCTCCAAATGATGAACTCTGTGCTTTGCCTTCTCTAACTATTCCTTTCCCTGCTCCTCCTTCCACTAATATTTGTTTGTTGCACACCTGCACTTCAAAGCATTTTCATATTGTTTTTGATTCCATGGAAATGTATAGTCACTATGCAAACTGCACCTTTAGATGTGCCGATAATTTGTTTATCAACTCATGACACATTAAGCTGGCACACAAGGTGGCCCCTAGTTTAACTATGATACGATAGATAGATAGATAGATAGATAGATAGATAGATAGATAGATAGATAGATAGATAGATAGATAGATAGATAGATAGATAGATAGATAGATGGATGGATGGATGGATGGATGGATGGATGGATGGATGGATGGATGGATGGATGGATGGATAGATAGATAGATAGATAGATAGATATATGAATTAACATATCAACACTACTGTATGATTGTGTTTCAACTTTCAATTAACACTTCAGAAGGTCCCCCTTCCATGACCATCATCATCCATCATCATTCCATCTTCTCAGATTTTTTTTTACATCTGAAACATTTTCTAAATGAAGTTAAGCACATGCTACTTCTGTCACATTTTACTTCAGTCATGCTAGTGTTAAATAGTCCAATGTGTGGCCCTTCACTCACTTTATCAAAGTCATTGTGGCCCCCTGGGAAACAAATGCTCTATTGCAATGATTAAAATTGGAACAGCTTGGGCCTGGGCCGAGTGTTAAAGAAACTGTGTTGTGTTACATTGAAATATGAACACGGTTTCGACAGAAGCCTATTTAGCTATTTGAAATAGTCTCTCACAAAGGGCCCTGCAGGCTGCAGGCCGTGGCACCCTGCAAGACCCACTGTTGCTTTAGGGCAACATTTATATTTGATCAAAAAAAGAGTTTAAATAATTTGTTTTCTGGTCTATTTTCACCTAAACATCATCATTGGGTCCTATTGTTTAGTCTTACAATGCCATTGGCCAGGGTATTTGCATATAAAAAGTACCCCCTATACTTTTTGCATTTCATTGTCTAATTAAAGTATTAATCAATCAATCAATCAATCAATCAATGACTGGCAGTTTATGGTGTCAAAATATGACTCCTCAGTCAAAAATACCTACAGTATGTATTTTAAATAGACACTAGTGCTTATTGTCTCCACCAGGCCGAAGGCATGGGGAGATAGTATGTTTTGCACTCCGTCCGTGTGTGTGTGTGTGTGTGTGTGTGTGTTTGTGTGCATGCGTGTGTCCGTCCGTCCGTCCGTCCGTCCGTCCGTCCGTCCGTCCGTCCGTCCGTCCGTCCTTCCTTCCTTCCTTCCTTCCGTCCGTCCGTTACCAGCTAATCTCCGCCACCGTTGGCCCAATCCATGCCAAACTTTGCACACACACTCCCTGGATGCCAACGACGAACCTCTTCCCCGAATATTCTTCAACAGCCTGTTATAGCGCCACCATGAGGCTGATTTAGGCAAAACACATTTCTGTAGATTACTCGTACACATTTTATCCATACATCACACAATTCGGTATACACTATCACCATAGTCATGTGATCAACACGGATCTGCACCATTTCCCATCTTCCATCCTGATTGGCTAAGATTGGCTTCCAAAGCTCACATGAACAAAATGCCACAAACAACAAACACAGTGTGCAATTTCCGTGAAATTATACACGCACATTTCCACTAGGCCGAGGACGACATGCCACTCATTCTTTTCCAAATCAGCCTCATTGTGGCGCTATAACAGGCCAATTCCTGTTTTTAGCTATAACTGCATCGATCTGTATACAACTTGTGTATGTTATGTATGCACACTCCCTAGAGGCCATGGAAAAACATTGTCCCTGCATCCCTCCACATCTGCCGGTTATAGCGCCACCATGAGGCCGATTTCTGCAAAACACATTGCTTATGTTAGTCGCACAGATTTCATCCAAATCTCACGCAAATCGGTACAAATGATCTCTGTAGTCATGTGATCAAGACGAGTCTGTTTGATTTCTCAGATTCTACACTGATTGGCTAACATTGCCTTCCAAAGTTTTCAGGAGTGGCCCGTTTCGTTCAAAATGCTGCACATGTCCTGCTCATCCAGAATTCTATCCTCAGAGATGCTATGAGTGATCTGGCTCTGCATTTCTTCAACAAAATTAAGAAAATTGTTGCAAAAAAGAAAGAAACAAAATTAATCCTAAATATTTTGCCAAACATCTCACACAGTCACATGTGCCCAGAAGGGCACTTTTTCTAGTTAGGGTATGATTTGGGGCCCAAAAGACGAATACAAAATGTTATGGAATTGGAATTGGTATTATTAAAGTGGAGAAATAATGGACCTGTTGTTGAGTTTAGTATAATAGCAACTTGGGAGAAAAATCGCAATATTGAATCGAATCGCAATATATTATTTCAGGATCGCAATATAAATCGAATTGGCACCCTAGGTATCGATATGGAATCGGGAGGTAAGTGAATCGTTCCACGCCTATAATATCTAATGGGTTACAATAATTTGCTGTTGTCCTATGTTTGGTTCTGTACGTTTAAGCCAATACACAGCAAACAAAGTTTCTTCACAAGATTTTTATTTTCCATCAATGTTTCATGATCAACCAAAATCACATCATATGATTAAAAAAACAGATTAATTAAAAGTTAAAAGTAGTCATATTACAGACAGTGGGTATTAATCCGTCACACATGCGTCATGTTCCATTGTATGAATAATCCAAATGAATGAATTAAAAGTAGTTCATAAACAGGTAATTTTATTTAGACCTGTGGTTCTCACCTTTTCAGGCCGCAACCCCCAAAAAATAATCCTATTTGAACAGGTTCTCTAGATAAATATTGTGATAACAGCTGATTTACAAGCTCATTGTGAGCATGTAGATCAGCTATTTGCACAATGTTGTCTCTTTCTCATATTATTTGGCAATTTTGCCAATATTTGACCGGTTTAATAGCCTATCAGTGATGGTAATTTCAGTCACTCATTTCAGACACTCAGTCACTCATATATGATACAGTCTGTTTATAGCGAAAATGTAACTAATTCAGCAGCAGTAACAATAGCGTTTTCTCTCAGTCAATTGATTATTCATATCCATATGAGTGAAACGGCAGGGATGACATGTTTATTTTTCAAACACAGTTCTTATATGAGAACTGTGTTTGTTTGTTTTTGCCACCCTGTCTAGTTTAGTCTAAAATAGAACTGCGTGTGACATTCAAATAATGCGTGGTGCTCGATGATGCAGAAACTACCACAGATGGATGTTCAATGCAAAATTCTGGCCCACATCAACATGTTTGAACTGAAGCGACTCATTGGAGTCTTTTTGTGGCTTTCGCCTTTATTTTATATTTTTATAGAGGGACAGACAGTAGGCTGACAAGAAATGGGGAGAAGACATGCAGTAAAGGCCGTCTGGATCGGGAGTCGAACCCGTGGCAGACTGCCAGACTGGATTACCAGCCAAGGTGCCTGGACCACTGAGCCATGGCCCAGGCCGACTCATTGGAGTCATGAATGTCACCACAACCTCTAACGTTAAAGGGGTAGAAGCCACACACCAAGCCGTGGTATAAAGACCTCTTTTCTTTTAAAAAGAAAACAAACATTGTGATCTGATGTAGACCCTCAGGTCAAATCACCACAACATCTCACACAACAGCAACAGATCGGCCATATCCGGGATGGACGCTGAATCTTCTGAATTTGTGTATTAAACAGGCATGTTTATCTAGATTCAACTGGCCAGGTGCTCAGTCACCCCTGGGGTCCTATCCTACTAAAACTGTGTTTGAGCATGTCGGAATAGCTGAAGTTATTCTCTCATTTAGGGGAGACAGAAACTTAGGTTCATACTTTAAAGGTTATGTAATTGAATGTGATGTGGTTCCTCCAAATATACATCAATACACATGCATTTAGCCTGAGAAACAATGTATATATGATGAACAATAACGTAATAATGTCAATGTAATTGTCAAAATACAGTTTTCTCCTACCACAAGTATTTCATAACAACATAACAGATATCTCAATAATTGAAATAGGTTTCTCTGACACATGTCATACACGGGTCTGGTAAGAGATCTATCCTGCTTTCAGAGCCCCTTTAGTCAGGGAATTGTATCAGAAGGATTTCCAATCTGTGAATAAATTCCTTGCAAAGAGATTTCTTTACCAATGCGTTTGTAAAGGTGATGACCTGTAAAAGTGGGTATGGCCGGTTGGCCGCCCAAGGAGTGTTTTCCATACAAAACAAAGCTTGTTATGGATTTGTGACATGTGTTAACATCTTTACAAACACATAGGTGAAGAAATGTCTTGGTAAGGAATGTATTCAATTCCTTCATGATTATTATAATATCCCCATGACTACTTGAAGCATGGCAGTTTCCCAGCTTTGTGGAGGTAGAGCAAAGGATGAACAAGCATTGACATCACGGCTATTAGAATTGAGATCTGAACAGCAGCAGACGAAACACAACATATAATAGGGAATATAGCTCATTATAGTCAGTGACATTACTACTAGCTGATCAGAATTATTCTAAAAGCTCTTCTCTTCAGGCCATTTCCCTCCCCACTGTCCCTCTGTCCTTCTCCTGGTCCAGGCTGTTTCAGAGCTCTGAGCACCGAGAGGCAGCAGAAACACACCACAGAAATGCACACCAGACCAGCAGGAAGTAGTAAGGATACACCGTATCGGATATAACAATTGACAAGCTGAATGCAAGCCCCGTCAGCCAGACAGGCCACCCTGTACCGACGAGCTTACAACTTACAATTTACAATTTATGCATTTAGCAGACGCTCTTAATTCCATTACGATTTACATTAAGCAAGAACAAAAAGCATGGCAATACACACACATAAAAAGTAGTTATCATGAAACATGCATAAGCTAAGAACGTAACAGTGGAATATCTATATAATGTAACTAAACATATAAACTATACATATATACACCGACACCGACTTTTGTCATCAGGGGCGTCAATATAGCTGGGGGGTGGAGCCGGGGGAAAGTTCAGAGTTCTCCCAACCGGAATAAACAGTGGAGTGTTGGGTTTTCAAACGTAGATGCTTTAAATACTACTAATTTAAAAGTAGGCGTCATGGCTTGCCAGATCACAGGCACATATCCTTGTTGCCACTCGACAAGGAACGCTACTTTAGAAAATGAAACAAGCTAGAGGCCGATTGGAATGTTTTCCTTGACTGCATGGACATGATCCAGCACAACACAATGGACTGATATATTCGCATGGTAAGAGACACTTTTCTATAGATATGATCACTGACACTTATCATAATATATACATTTTAAAAAGCCATTAATTCATCAATGATGTTTATAGAACATGTTTTAGTGAATTCCAAGTAGACTACCGACACCATTCGTTTCGACCGCACAACGATGGCTCCGTGCCAAGTTCCAACTGTCTCTAAACTACTTAGAATTCACTACAATGTGTTCTATAAACATTATTGATGACTTAATGGCTGTTGGTTTAATTGATCATATCTATAGAGTGTCTCTACCAGGCGAGTAAACACTGCGCCGCGGTATCACAATGTTTTGTAACATGGAGGGAGAGGGAGATCGATGTCCGATTTCAGTGGTGGTTATGCTTGTGCAACTTGACGCTGCAATAAAGTATAATTAGATAAGGATACTCTGACTATAAACCATTGAACCCCAGGACCCCAGCATAAACTGTATCTACAAACAACGCGTCGCAACGCGCTGTGAGCTCATGGTAGCCCTGGCCTGGACTGAAGTGTTTTACGCACATTCTCCATTTACAGTCCTTACGGCGGCTTACGCCTACACAAATGTTCCGATTACAAATATAAAGTGCTCACCCCAGGACCATAGATGTTACAATTCTGCTAGGGCGGGAATAAGTACCGGTATCTTCCGTATTGTTCAATAAAAAGCAATGTTTAATCAGTTTATGGCCATGCGCCCCTATCGGTTGGTGCATTATAACTCTGATAAAATGGTCACCGATCGGATTAAAACGCTTTTTTATTGAACAATGCGGAAGACACGGGTACTATTACCCACCCGACGAGGATTGTAACATCCGTGGCTCTGGGGCGAGCACTTTATATTTGAAATCTGAACATGTATGTAGACGTTAACGTTCTAAATGGGAAAAGTGCATAAAACAGGTTGAAGTTCCGCCATGACAGACGAGCGCCATGTGAGCCATGGCTAAATCGTCTCGTATACGTAATAATAAGTCAAATTTTCAGAGTGTTCCAGAATGTCTTTCTGATGGATTTTTCTTGGCTGTCTATATTTCTATCATCCAACAAATCGCTCTGAACGTGATCCAAAGGATCATACGCTATTATAACTCTATGGGGAGGACGGGGCAGCAGAGTACCCAGTGTACTCTCTGCTGCCCCATCTGGCGGAGTCAGATGGGGCATGAGCTTGATGGAGTTGATAGCAGTGGTATAAAGACGCCATATCATGGATGGACACTGAATCTTATATGATATTGTTTATTAATCTTCTCACATTGTTTATTACACAGACATGGAGAGCCCTGTGACTGAACAAACACTATTACAATGAGTATATCAGAATATAGAGCTTTAACCTCTTAACAAACAAACACACAATAGTCCCATGCTTAACACAGAGCCTAAAGTGATACACCCATACAGGGCGCCACACCTGCTACATACTCTACATATGTCACTGATCATGTGCAGCAAATGATGTACAAATATAACCAAGTTCCCTAGTTGATTCATACAATGGGAAGCTCCAAGCAATGTCTCTCTTCACAGACAACTCCAGCCATGACAATAATTCCACAGTATTCGCATATATCCAATGGGTTACAGTAGTTTGTTGTTGTCTTCTATGTCTTCATAGTTGTTGTCAAAATGACAAACCCAAAACATCAAGGTAGAGCAGGGGACAACGACGTGAAGCACCGGACAAAGATTTATGTTCTGACAGTTAGTTTGTGCAAGGAGTCCAGTATTATAGGTGGTGGGTTGATTGTAGCAGAGTTCACAGGTTTGTAATTGGCTGGGCTGATGAGAGTGGAACCAGGTGTGTAACTAGGACTGTTTACTCTCTTCCTTCACATCTTGTATTTTACAAGTATACTACCGCACACCCTAAGTTGCAATGCAAGTTCAATTTGTTTCGACTTTAGAAGACAGTGGTGGGTCTTCTGTACAGGACTGGTCAAAGCCTAACAACAAATTAGTATATTGTCAAATCCTCAAAGTCTCATAGCAAATTGTGCTCTATTGTTCTCATTTAATCGCTTATCTATATTTACAGTGAAATTCCATTGTGTAATGTGTAGGCCATGTGTCCATAGTGTAAGGCATTATTAATTCATGACCAGGATAAGTCAGGATAAATCAGGATACGTCATTATCCGTATAATAATCATATCCTATATCCATCATTACATTGCTATTAACAACAGAGACACAATAACAGCAACAACTGTATTTGTTTAAACCTGGAAAACCTGGACAACTTTAAGTCATTGTTCAGGTTGTGTTGCTCTGAGGGAATGAGGAGCATGCAGGTGTGTGTAATTAGTTTTAAAAGGGTTCGACTGCACTTTTATTCAATGTTTTTTCAAATGCTAAATAATGAACAAACCCCACATTCTTTCCCCAGGTTAAAATGTAAACAGGCTAAATGATGATGGCTGATCAAGGTTCAAGGTTCAAGGTTCAAGGTTAGCTTTATTGTCCCTTGCGGGAAATTGGTTTGCAGCCAGATCATAGTAAAAAATACACACAACAACAACATTCAATACAAGACTGAGATCTAAGAACAGGGCACTAGAGACAGAGAATTCATGACATTCAAAGTAGCAAAGTCAGCAAAAGTGCATTAGTGGGCAGTATGTGCAAAGAGGCAAGAATAAAGTGCTATCTGCTGTTCAGCAGTTGAATAGCAGCCGGGACAAAGGATAGTTTGAACCGATTAGTCTTTGTAGTGGGCACCCTCAGCCGACGACCTGAGGGCAACAGTTCAAACTCAGACCGAAGTGGGTGATCCGATACCTCCAGGAGGGAGGAGGCTCTTTTAAGCATCTGCCTCTTGTACAGTTCTATGAGTTGGGCTTGGGTTCTCCCAGAAATCTTACTGGCCACTTTGACGAGGCTGCTGAGCCTGTTCTTGTTTGCCAGGGTCAGATTACCGTACCAGGCAACCATACAAAACATGAGAACAGATTCAATAAAACTTCTATAGAAAAGAGTCATCATCACAGACGAGACATTAAAAGAACGCATTTTCCTCAGAAAAAAAAGACGCTGCTGGACTTTTTTTGATGTAGAGGCAACATGAGAGTCAAAGGAGAGTTTGTTGTCAAGAACGACACCCAAATATTTATAGCTCTCTACAATTTCAATTTCTGTGCCCTTAATGAGTGTAGGAGCAGGACTGGGAGGAGTCCTTCTAAAGCTGATGATCATGTCTTTTGTTTTGGTCACATTTAACTGTAAGAATGACTTGTCACACCACGATATGAAGTCATTGACAACTGGCCCATGCTGTACCTCATTGTCTTCAAGAAGGCTAACAATCACAGAGTCATCAGCAAATTTGACAATATACCTGTTAGGGTGATTGCTACAACAGTCGTTGGTATACAGAATATACAGTAGTGAGGAGAGACAACAGCCTTGGGGAGAACCAGTGGAGGAGAGCAACAGAGAAGACAGGACCTCATTTACCCTCACGCACTGAGACCTAACAGTTAAGAAGTCTATGATCCAGCCAACAAGGTTAAGATCCAGTTTAAAATAACTGATTAGCTTCTGGGCTAGAAGATGTGGCTGGATCGTGTTAAAGGCAGAGGAAAAATCGACAAACAACAGTCTGGCCTGTGTTTTTTTCCCCTCAAGGTGGCGGTACAAGAAATGCAGTAGGGTGATAGTGGCATCATCTACACCTCTTCCAGACCTGTATGCAAACTGCAGGGGATCTAGAGATTTCTCCACCTGCTTTAGGATGCTATCTTTGACTAGCTTTTCCAAACATTTCATTACTAATGAAGTCAAGTGATGTGATGCGATGCTGAAGTGATGCTTCATTCACTATAGACAATGCATTCAAATGCAGAGATTAAACGTGTTAATGGTCACTGGTTGTCTGGCATTGGACAGATCACCTGTTTATGATCACATTATGGATGAACTGAGACCATGTTACACCTCTTTGAGTTTCAACAGAACTACAGAAATAGATCTATGACACAGAACTTGTTATTATTATCATCCTTTGTGAAATGTTAAAGGTGCTGTAACTTGTAAGGGATATGTTTTGTTAAAATAGCTCTACTAATCATTGCTATATTGTTTGTTCAGTAACAGAGGTCTTCCCACGTCTCCATACCCATTTCACTAACATAATTATTACTATTTCATAACGTGAATAATACTATTGACCAGTAGTATGAAGAGAAGAAGGCCCATGGGCCAAATCTGAAATGGTAACCAGAGAATTGGCCATTTGAGATGCATGATCTGAGTAGGAAAGAGAGAGAATACATCTTGTGATGTCAACGTGCAATGTCAAATATAAAAAGAGACAGAAATGCCTCATCAAGTAGAAAAACTAGAAAATAAAAAAAAAGAATTACAAGTAATAAAAATCACTCACCCTCACACATTATGACAGTCACCAGAATATGGGTGTTTTCAATGAATCTGATGAAAGGAGATGTAGTTCGCACACCGGCCTTGAGGTCAACGTTTCGACCCCTTCGGGTCTTCGTCAGGATATGTTCAATGAATCTAACATGGTTGAAATGGTGTTTGAAAATACAATGGGAAGCTTGTATATGGACGTCTGTGACTCCTTTCATATATTTGACCAATGGCTGTAGCCATAATATATAAGAACGTACACAATATGTATTTTGTAACACGTTTTATTTCATCCATACTTACACATGTATGTACAAAATGTGATTAGGTGCTAATTTATTTCCTGTCACAGACGATGTTTCTAATTTAAAATGTCTTGAAAATGTCCAATAAGAAAATCCATTAACAAGTTAAACAAAATCAACACAAAAAATCATTTGGGTTTCTCTCCAGTGTGAATTCTCTGGTGTCTAAGATTTCCCATTGTAGAGAAGTGTTGTCCACAATCATCACATCCATATGGTTTCTCTCCAGTGTGAATTTTCTGGTGTGTTTTAAGGCTGTCCATTCGAGAGAAGCGTTTACCACACTGATCACATCCATAGGGTTTCTCTCCGGTGTGAATTATCTGGTGTTTTTTAAGGTGAGACAACTGAGAGAAGTGTTGCCCACACTGATCACATCCATAGGGTTTCTCTCCTGTGTGAATTCTCTGGTGGCTTTTAAGGTCAGACAACTGAGAGAAGTGTTGCCCACACTGATCACATCCATAGGGTTTCTCTCCAGTGTGAATTCTCTGGTGGCTTTTAAGGTGTGCCATTTGAGAGAAGTGGTGTCCACAATCATCACATCCATATGGTTTCTCTCCAGTGTGAATTCTCTGGTGTGTTTTAAGGCTTGACATTTGAGAGAAGTGTTGCCCACACTGATCACACCCATAGGGGTTCTCTCCTGTGTGAATTCTCTGGTGGCGTTTAAGGCTGGACATTTCAGAGAAATGTTGTCCACACTGATCACATCCATAGGGTTTCTCTCCAGTATGACTTATCTTGTGTGTTTTAAGATTTCCCATTGTAGAGAAGTGTTGTCCACAATCATCACATCCATATGGTTTCTCTCCAGTGTGAATTCTCTGGTGTGTTTTAAGGCTGTCCATTCGAGAGAAGCGTTTACCACACTGATCACATCCATAGGGTTTCTCTCCGGTGTGAATTCTCTGGTGACCTTTAAGGCTGGACATTAGAGAGAAATGTTGTCCACACTGATCACACCCATAGGGTTTCTCTCCAGTATGAATTCTCTGGTGTGTTTTCAGTCTAGACATTGTAGGGAAGCGTTTACCACACTGATCACAGCAGTGGCATTTTTGCTTAGCCAAGCTTCTTTGTTTATTCACCTCTGGTAGAACAGGGAAGCCAGACTGATGATGCAACACTGAATTGGAAACAAAGACAAAGGAAATGTTGTTTAGAGGCATTCCTGGACTTAAAATAGCAAGACCTATAGTGTTAAGTTAATGTACCCTATTATCAATTTAGCATCCATTTATAATTCGATTCTACAATCATTTTATATTTTAGAAAATACATGACAACAGGTATAGTCAATGCTAAAATAATTCAAAACAAACAAATGACTAGATAAAAAAACATCCTTATGGCATGCTGTATATCCATATAGACACAGTAAGTAACTTACAGAGGTCTTGATGATCCTTGGGTGTGTCGAGAGAGTTCATCTTCAGCTGAAGTCTGGAGTCCACAGTCAGATGTGATCAGAAATTTAGATATCCTGGAGGAGTTGTGGAGAACAATTACAAACTCTTCTTATACTGGAGAGCCTGAGGTGGAACCACTAACTGCTTGGTGTTGATTGGCCAAAGAGTGGAACAATACAGTCATCAGCCACCAATCTCAACCTAACAAACTGCTGCATGTGCTCCACCCCTCTCTGACTCCTCCCCCAGGTCATGCTCTATGCAACATTCTAGAAATAAACTGCTAACTGTGAGATTGCTTTGTAAGCTTCATATTTAATATATGAATCTATCTATATCCAATATAGAGTATCTGGCTATCTGGATAATATATGTATAGTCTAACAATATTGAATAAGTGGATATTAATTATAATTAATTGTTACTGCAGCAGAGCCATAAGAGGATTGCTCCACATTCTTTCAGTAACATAGAACCATCTCTGTGTGAAGAAACAACAAGAAAAACTGTTTTCCAAAATACTATTTGTCTTCCAAAACACAATCTGCCACCCACCCCCTGAAATGATTGCAAACTTAATTAGTACACAAGCCTTCACATCTTGTCTTTTACAAGTATAATACCACACACCCCAACTTTAGTCAAGTCAAGTCCATTTTATTTATATAGCACATTTAAAAACAACAGCAGTTGACCCAAAGTGCTTTCCAGAGAACAGGTAGACCGTAGTCTATCACAGTGCAATAGTAGAACAAACAAACATAACAACAAAAACAATGAACAACAATAAACGTCACACTGTATTAAAAGCCAGACTAAAATGGTCCAAAATCTGTGTGGAAGATTATTCCAAAGTGTATAAAGGTCCAGCTACAGACCGATCACCTTTTCTTTTCAGATTTGAAGGGGGGACTGCAATGAGTTTGAGAGTGGAGGATCTGAGTGTCCTGGTGGTAGGGGGAGCAGTTATTAGTTCAGAAATATAGGAAGGGGCTAGGCCGTTTAGGGATTTAAATACAGGTCCCTCTGTAGGCGGGAGATGGCGGAGTGGACTTTAGAAGACAGTGGTATAGGGTTTCTGTACAGGACTGGTCAAGGCCTAACAACAAATTAGTATATTGTCAAATCCTCAAAGTATCATAGCCAATTGTGCTCTATTGTTCTCATTTTATATTGTGTAATGTGTAGGCCTGTGTGCAGAAACATGTGTCCATAGTGTAATAAGGCATTATTAATTCATGACCAGGATAAGTCAGGATAAATCAGGATAAGTCATTATCCTTATAATAATCATATCCTATATCCATCATTACATTGTTATTACAACAGAGACACAATAACAGCAACAACTGTATTGTAAACCTGGGAAACTGGGACTGGGACACTGGGACAACTTTAAGTCTTTAAGTCATTGTTCAGGTTGTGTTGCTCTGAGGGAATGAGGAGCACTCAGGTGTGTGGAATTAGTTTCAATAGGGTTGTGATGACTGCACTTTTATTCAATGTTTTTCAAATGCTAAATAATGAACAAAACCCACATTCTTACCCCAGGTTAAAATGTAAACAGGCTAAATTATGATGTCTGATGCTTCATTCACTATAGACAATGCATTAAAATGCAGAGATTAAACGTGGTAATGGTCACTGGTTGTCTGGCATTGGCAGATCACCTGTTAATGATCACATTATGGATGAACTGAGACCATGTTACACCTCTTTGAGTTTCAACAGAACTACAGAAATAGGTCTATGACACAGAACTTATTATTATTATCATCCTTTGTGAAATGTTAAAGGTGCTGTAACTTTTAAGGGATATGTTTTGTCAAAATAGCTCTACTAATCATTGCTATATTGTTTGTTCAGTAACAGAGGTCTTCCCACTTCTCCATACCCATTTCACTAACATAATTATTACTATTTCATAATGTGAAATGTGTTAATAATAAAATTGACCAGTACTATGAAGAGAAGAAGGCCCATGGGCCAAATCTGAAATGGTAACCAGAGAATTGGCCATTTGAGATGCATGATCTGAGTAGGAAAGAGAGAGAATACATCTTGTGATGTCAACGTGCAATGTCAAATATAAAATAAAAGGAAATAAAAAGAGACAGAAATGCCTCATAAAGTAGAAAAACTAGAAAATAAAAAAATGAATTAAAAGTAATAAAAATCACTCAATGTCAGTGTTTTCAATGAATCTGATGAAAGGAGATGTAGTTCGCACACTGGCCTTGAGCTCAACATTTCTATTTCATGGAGAAGAGGATACAACGCTTCGACCCCTTCGGGTCTTCGTCAGGATATGTTCAATTAATCTAACATGGTTAAAATGGTGTTTGAAAATACAATGGGAAGATTGTATATGGACGTCTGTGACTCCTTTCATATATTTGACCAATGGCTGTAGCCATAATATATAAGAAGGTACACAATATGTATTTTGTAACACGTTTTATTTCATCCATACTTACACATGTATGTACAAAATGTGATTACGTGCTAATTTCTTCCCTGTCACAGACAATGTGTCTAATTTAAAATGTCTTGAAAATGTCCAATAAGAAAATCAACAAAAAATCATTTGGGTTTCTCTCCAGTGTGAATTCTCTGGTGGCTTTTAAGACTGTCCGTTCGAGAGAAGCTTTTACCACACTGATCACATTCATAGGGTTTCTCTCCAGTGTGAATTCTCTGGTGTGTTTTAAGGCTTGACATTTGAGAGAAGTGTTGCCCACACTGATCACATCCATAGGGTTTCTCTCCTGTGTGAATTCTCTGGTGGATTTTAAGGCTTGACATTTGAGAGAAGTGTTGCCCACACTGATCACATCCATAGGGTTTCTCTCCTGTGTGAATTCTCTGGTGGATTTTAAGGTGTGCCATTTGAGAGAAGTGTTGTCCACAATCACCACATCCATATGGTTTCTCTCCAGTGTGAATTCTCTGGTGTGTTTTAAGGCTTGACATTAGAGAGAAGCGTTTATCACACTGATCACATCCATAGGGTTTCTCTCCAGTGTGAATTCTCTGGTGTGTTTTAAGATTTCCCATTATAGAGAAGTGTTGTCCACACTCATCACATCCATAGGGTTTCTCTCCAGTGTGAATTCTCTGGTGTTTTTTAAGGTCAGACAACTGAGAGAAGTGTTGCCCACACTGATCACATCCATAGGGGTTCTCTCCTGTGTGAATTCTCTGGTGGCGTTTAAGGCTGGACATTTCAGAGAAATGTTGTCCACACTGATCACATAAATAGGGTTTCTCTCCAGTATGAATTTTCTGGTGTGTTTTAAGGCTTGACATTTGAGAGAAGTGTTGTCCACATTGATCACATCCAAAGGGTTTCTCTCCAGTGTGAATGGTCTGGTGTGTTTTAAGGCTAGACATTGTAGGGAAGCGTTTACCACACTGCTCACAGCAGTGGCATTTTTGCTTAGCCAAGCTTCTTTGTTCATTCACCTCTGGTAGAACAGGGAAGCCAGACTGATGATGCAACACTGAATTGGAAACAAAGACAAAGGAAATGTTGTTTAGAGGCATTCCTGGACTTAAAATGTGACCACACGCGATGTACGGACTGCCATCGCGGGGGTGGCAACTGTTGAGGACAGCTGAAAAACTATTTTCTTTGTCCTTTATTTTTCTGTCTAAAATAATCTGAAGCTATATTATTATTCATGTCATGTTAGAGCAGGTCTGAAATAAATGTCAGAGCTGATATCGACATAAATATGAAATAAATGCTTAAACATGTCACTATGTCTAATGTTATAACCATTGGGTTAACCAATGCTAACTAGACATACGGCTTCCCTGCTAAAGTATTCAAATTCCGCTAAAATCCGCCTTTTTGTACACAATCGTTTTGGAAGATAATACTAGTCTTTTACTAACTGGCTAACAGAAATAGCAGAGAAAGAAGTATTAACAACGTAAAAAGTGTGTTTATTTTGGTCCGCCTAAAGCTAATTCATGCTAATGTTCCAGCTGGGGGCACTGGTGACCACAACAATGGAAAATGCGGAAATGGCTTCCTATTTCCAATAGCAGAAGAAGAAGACTCGAATGAATGTAATGTAAACATTGTAACATTATGTCACCATAACGTGGTTATTATTAGTTGCTTTGGAATGTACCTGCCATGAAAATTAAGGTCATAATAACGCAGATCGCATCGATATGTAATATAGCGCGATAATGTACTTGTTTTAGCTACAGGATTGATATCAATATATTAGCTAAATGTAGCTAACGACTATCGTTGCGGGGTTGCCAGTTTCTGCGAGAGAAATAAGCAACCCGGTATATGAAAACAAGCCCAAAATAAGTTCAAATCCCGGTACCGACAACAAATAGCCGATCTATATGCATACAAACAACAAATCTTGTGTCTGGCATAAATGATTTTCAGATGGGGGTCTGCAGACAAATAATAATAATAACAGGCTAATGAAACAGGAATTAAGAGAAGAGCCAAGAGGGCACAATTTGTGCTGGGAGAGTTTGAGAGCAAACTGTCCTGTTGTCTGTTGGTTACTGTTTTTTTTGCATTCATATAGCTCTTTTATTTGTACTCATCTGGAACATTTACATAGGCCTAATTTATCTGCCACTGTTATTTTCCCTTTTTCATACTACATAATGCCAAATAAATACAGTAGCCCATTTAAAAAAGGAGAGATAACAACATTCTCTAATTGTGTAGACTTATTGTAAATTAAGTAATGCAGATGTTTAACAATTATGTATATCTTGAGAGTGTAAAATGAAACAAAATTGACCTTTTAAGGTTTATTTTTTACACTTGATAGTTAAAGATCTAATAAGGGTCCACTTGGTTACCAACTCTCCATAATCAACTACACTTTAAAAACAAGCCCAAATGATCAACTACACTTTATTTTTGTCAAATACATTTTTATTAACAGGTTATAAATTATTATAAAATTGGTACAGTAGGCCTATGCATTATTTTTCTTTAGAAACAAGGCCAACTAATTATAATAAGCAGACATGGCAACACTGCTGGTTGACTAATGGAGGAATGAAGGGAAAACAGCGCCCCCTAAAGTCACAGATCACTGAACTAAAGCTTAGAAGTCCATTTTCTCTGCTTGGTCTTTTTTCCACTACTCCTGCAAGACATTTCTCTATAAGCCATATCTCCAAAACTGGTGGGTCAAACTGAACAACCAATATGTCAATTTGAAGCTATGATTCCCTGCTTTCATATGACATGAAAAAAAATTCAAAACAATCCAATGGCAGTCCTTCGATCAAATCGTCACAAATAGCAAGACCTATAGTGTTAAGTTAATGTACCCTATTATCAATTTAGCATCCATTTATAATTCGATTCTACAATCATTTTATATTTTAGAAAATACATGACAACGGTAGTCAATGCTAAAATAAATCAAAACAAACAAATTACTAGATAAAAAGAACATCCTTATGGCATGCTGTATATCCATATAGACACAGTAAGTAACTTACAGAGGGTGTGTTGAGAGAGTTCATCTTCAGCTGAAGTCTGGAGTCCACAGTCAGATGTGATCAGAAAGTATAGATATCCTGGAGGAGTTGTGGAGAACAACTACAAACTCTTCTTATACTGGAGAGCCTGAGGTGGAACCACTAACTGCTTGGTGTTGATTGGCCAAAGAGTGGAACAATACAGTCATCAGCCACCAATCTCAACCTAACAAACTGCTGCATGTGCTCCACCCCTCTCTGACTCCTCCCCCAGGTCATGCTCTATGCAACATTCTAGAAATAAACTGCTAACTGTGCGATTGCTTTGTAAGCTTCATATTTAATATATGAATCTATCTATATCCAATATAGAGTATCTGGCTATCTGGATAATATATGTATAGTCTAACAATATTGAATAAGTGGATATTAATTATAAATATAGCTGCAAGCAGCGATAAAGCGGGACCAAGATAGAAGAAGAACAATGCGCAATAAGAACAACATGCACAAATGAGACTGACGAGCTGAGTTGTCGGTACCGGGATTTGAACTCACAACCTTGTGGACCGAAAGCGGGAGCTCTACTGACTGACCTACACAGAGACGATATTGACAGTGACTATATTGTAAACAGTAAAACCATTCAGTGATTTGGTAACAAGAAGGTGTGTCCTCATTTTGGGCATGTCTTTATCCATTACTACAGTGTGTTATCACGCACAGTTAAAGTGTGTGTGTGTGTGTGTGTGTGTGTGTGTGTGTGTGTGTGTGTGTGTGTGTGTGTGTGTGCCTGCCTGCCTGCCTGCCTGCCTGCCTGCCTGCCTGTCTGCCTGCCTGCCTGCCTGCCTGCGTGGCTGCATGCGTGTGTGTGTTCGGCAGACAATCGTTCATAACCATGGATTTGGATCGAAGATCATCTCTTTAGTTTTTTTGGAGTTTAACATAAGGTGGCTATTATCACACCAGTCTTTAAAGTTATTGATCTCACTGATATGGCCCACAGGGCGTTCAACAATATGCACAAATGAGACTCACAGGCAGGGGTGAAAGTGGGCCGGGACGGTCCGGAGCTCCGACCCGGTAAGACATGACCGGCCGGAGCGCACCGGAGCTATCAAAATACTATATTAAATAACCTGCCACAACGCATGTCCAAGAGGAAAACAATCAAAACATAATCTACTAACGTCAGAATCGGGGTTTCTTAATAAAAAGTGCTTCTGAATTGTAACAGTGTGTTTGTGTCAGCCAGCGTAATGATCCGTTGTTATTTTAATAATCCACCACCGCACGGCACGGACTGGAGGAGAAGAGTTTGGTTTCTCCCTTCGGTTCGCTCGCAGCAGCGCCGTGCAGACAGTACCAGTTCACTTTGCAGGTTGGAAATCCGCTATAGAGCGGATACGGAAACGGACGTTTGTCTGACTAAGGTATACGTGCAAATGACCGGATATAGAAGGCGGGCTCTCTAATCCACTAACGTTCAAACCATGTTTCTGGTTGGCTGACAAGACTGGCACAACGCAATACTTAGTTCTGATTGGTTCATAAAAAAACAAAAAAAACAAAACAGGAAACTAATAATGAAATGCCGGTGGCAACTGTTTTGAGAAGTAAACTAAAAAGTCAGCAGAAGAATGCGCTAAAAATATATATAAGCAAAATGGCAACGCAACCAACATTAGCTCAGCTCTTTAAGAGAAAGGAAAGAGTTGAAGAAGATAATGTCATTAAAGACAAAGTTAGAAAAACAACCAAGACCATACAGTTGCATGACAGAGAGTGACAGATGGGGAGGAGGAGGCAGAAGTGGCAGCAGGACCAGCATCAAGCACAGGTAATAATAATAATAATAATATTATGAAATTCTTGATATTATATCAGGAATTTTATAGCACAGTATAACTGTGCAAAAAAAAGCAGTTTTCTATGCATTTCAGGGGTACTGTGGAGTTTGAACCCCCAATTTTTGTATTGGCTGTGCCAAAAAAAAGCAGTTTTCTATGCATTTCAGGGGTACTGTGGGGTTTGAACCCCCAATTTTTGTATTGGCTGTGCCAAAAAAAAGCAGTTTTCTATGCATTTCAGGGGTACTGTGGGGTTTGAACCCCCAATTTTGTTATTGGCTGTGCCAAAAAAAAGCAGTTTTCTATGCATTTCAGGGGTACTGTGGGGTTTGAACCCCCAACATTTTTTTGGCAGCGGCGCGGCCGGGTGTCGTCGCAGAATGAAATTTCTGGGAGCTCCTGTAAGAAATGAAAGCCACTTTCACCCCTGCTCACAGGCTGAGTTGTTGGTACCTGGATTTGAACCAACAATCTTGTGGTCCAAGGGTGAGATCTCTACTGACTGAGCTAGACAGAGACAATCTGTTACTCCATTGTTAACAGGAAAATCATTCAGTGTTAGTTCAGCATAAGTACTCAAACTTTAGTGTGTGTGTGTGTGTGTGTGTGTGTGTGTGTGTGTGTGTGTGTGTGTGTGTGTGTGTGTGTGTGTGTGTGTGTGTGTGTGTGTGTGTGTGTGTGTGTGCGTGCGCGCGCAATTTTCATTGGCTCATAAAAACTTAATTTTTTCACTTAACAAAAATGTGCTACGATTATTTGTCCGTATAGGTCCAAAGTTCACGTGTAGAAATGTTTGTGCATTTTGAGCAAAGATTCTGGGAGGAGTTACATTTGAACTGTTTTTCATATAATTCAAAATGGCGGGTGATCTAAAGGTCAGAGGTCAAAAGTCAGAACACGACAGTTGTTCGGCACGAGGAGACACATATGTGTATCAAAGTGTCATTGCCAACGGTCAAACGGTTCATGAGATATGCACGTTCAAAGTTTGCAAGTTTGTAAGTTTTGCATCAATTGAGTGCTATAGCGCCACCATTTGGCCAATCATGATGGGCTTCGCATAGTCACCGTTTGGCATGGTCCTCTATCATGTTGACAAGTTTTGCGAAAACCGACTGCACGGTTCAGTCAGAACAGCTATTTTTGGCGGAAGGAAAAGGAGAAGAAGTACTGATCATATAATTCAAAATGGCGGGTGATCTAAAGGTCAGAGGTCAAAAGTCAGAACACGAAAGTTGTTCAGCATGAGGAGACGCATATGGGTATCAAAGTGTCATTGCCAACGGTCAAACGGTTCATGAGCTATGCACGTTCAAAGTTAGCATTTTCAATTGAGCGCTATAGCGCCACCATTTGGCCAATCGTCTTGGGCTTCGCATATTCACCGTTTGGCATGGCCCTCTACCAGATTACCGCGTTTCGCGAAAACCGACTGCACCATTCAGTCAGAACAGCTATTTTTGGCGGAAGGAGAAGGAGAAGAAAAATAAACACAAAAACAATAAGTGACCAAAGTCACTGCGTGACTTCTTGGTCCCTAATAAACACAAAAACAATAAGTGACCAAAGTCACTACGTGACTTCTTGGTCCCTAATTAATTGTTACTGCAGCAGAGCCATAAGAGGATTGCTCCACATTCTTTCAGTAACATAGAACCAGCTCTGTGTGAAGAAACAACAAGAAAAACTGTTTTCCAAAATACTATTTGTCTTCCAAAACACAAACTGCCACCCACCCCCTAAAATTATTGCAAACAGTGTTGAATCAAGCTAGCGCATATGGCGTCAAATCAACAGCAGTCCTGAGCTAGCCGGAATACATTCTAAAGAGGATGAACAAATTGACACAGAGAACAGATATGCCTTTGCTCTTTAGTCCATGGCCGAGAGCTTGTGTGTTTATTTTCACTTCCTTATATACACAGATCACATGATCACGTGACCGGTATCAGGTCACGTGCTCTCAATAAAGGTATAGATATAAATATACATACAGTGATATATATATACAGGCAATTAATGATCATACATTCCAACACCCCCACTTGATCGTGAATTGGTACACAAAGAAATAACAAAAAAGAACCCTTGAAAGAGAAACAACAACAACAAAAAAACCTTGGACTGTATGTTATTCTCCAAACATGAAACCCTCAAAATTCCTCAATTGACACAGCCTGGCTGGTTTTGTCATAACATCGGCAACCATTTGTTCAGTTGGACAATACTCGAGAATCACTTTACCATCATTGACAGTTGATCTTACAAAGTGGTATCTTATGTCAATATGTTTTGACCTCTGTCTCTGTACAGGATTTTTAGCTAACGCTATTGTACCTTGATTGTCCTCGTAAATCTTTGGCTGCATGTAAATAAATCCATCAATA